>NW_022103958.1:27423657-27446510 GCF_000313985.2 Echinops telfairi
TATATTTGCATATGTACATGTCTTTATCTAGACCCCTATAAATGCCCTTTGCCTCCCAGCTCTTTCCTCTATTTCCCTTGATTTTCCTCCTGTTCAGCTATTATGCTCAGTCCCCACCAAGCCATACTTTCAGCAAGAGAGATTTGTTTGTTCTTCTGGGCATTAGGGTATATTCAATATTCTTTGCCAACCACACATTTCAAATACATAATTTTTCTTAGAATTGTTCAGCATTCACATACATACGAGGTGACTGAAAATAGTATGGGTTGGGCCAGGTGTCCTTCTTCCTGAAAATAACATCATTGCTCTGTAACACTTTAAAGAGGCCTTGTGAAGCAGATTTGTTCAAAGCAATTTGTCATTTGATTTCTTGACTACTGAATCCATGAGTGTTGATGCTGAATCCAAATAAAATCCAATCTTTTACAGCTTAAATTGTGTCTCTGTTTCTCATGATCTTGCCTGTTGTACCATTTATGAGGGTTTTCCTGTTCGTTAAAATGAGTGAGAGGCTATCCTAAAGTTTCATTGCTTAATGCTTTAAGTTTTATTCCCTTCCAGCTAGCCCAGTTGTGTCATCTGCATATCTCAATCTGTTAATTTCCAATTCTGATGCCAGTTCCTCTTCATATAGTACAGTTTTGATTTTTTCCTGGATTATTTGATCAGCATACACATTGATTAAGTATGATGACAGTATACAGACCTTACACATGCTTTTCTTGATTTTAAATCATTCTGCTTCAATGGCTGTCTATGTATAGGTTCTATATGAGCACAATGAAGTGTTCTGGAATCCTAACTCTTCTCCAGGCTAGCCAAAGCTTGTTATGGTGCACAGAGTCAATGCCTTTGCATAGTTCATTAAACCCGACACATCACAACAAACATTATAATACAAGATAGACTTTGAAATATACTTTTTGATGATGATAAAAGTTACTCCATTTCTCTTGAATTTATCACTCCAGGCATATCATTTTCTGATTCAAAATTGCCCAAACCAATCCATTTCCACTCACCAGTTGTGCTAGTCTGTAGATTAGAGAAACAAAATCGTAGACAGTCATATGGGTATAGGAAAGAGCTTTATATACAAGGAGACTGAATATTGAGAAAACATCCCAACCCAGTCCAGATCAAGTCCATAAGTCCAATATTAGCCCTTATGTATGTACCAATTTATAAAGCCCTCTTCAGACTCATGAAACACATGCAATGATGCCGAATGCGGGAAGATCACAGGTCAGTGGGTGGAAAGCCTTGTGGATCCATTTGTGTAAGCATCTCACTGCTGGCAGGCGTCTCCATGAGTTTTCTCCAGCTCAGGACACCAGTGTAATTCCATGTGTCTTGTCAGCTGCAATGTCTCCGAGGGAGTGAATTGAGAAAGAGTATGTCTCCTACCTCCAAGCAGGAAATACAGGAGTTCCCAGAATCCTCAGGAGAAGGCCATGCCCACAAAGAGGCCTCATTGACTATATCCTGATTTACAGACTAGACTCCACCCTACACTCTTAATTCTTAAATTGACACCAGATTATGTAAGTACCACACCAGTGTGTAGGATATCCATCTTTCTACATTCCATTTTATATCAATGCTATTTGAGAGTATTAGTGAATCCAATCAATCTGCCCCCACATTCTTTGGAAGTATTAATATGACAGTGACAATAAAGAGCCTCCTCCACTGCCAGGAATGTTACACTCTGAATTCTTTCTATGAATTAAGAACGAAATGAGGGAAATAATCCAAATACAATCAAAATATTGTAATGTGTTTGCACATTATGTACCATATTAAACATTTTTGGAATTCATGACAAAAATGTAAATAAAATATATCCTTTGAAGCATTGAAAGAGAAAATATTAATCTTTCTTAAGCATTGAAACTAAAAAAATACATAATATCCCCAAAATATTCCATTTTAAATAACACAGACACCCTTTCCTGAGAGACACCCTCATTTGTATTAAAATGTTTGTTTTAAGGTACATAGGAATAGATGGGAAGTTTCAGAATATAACTTATATAGTCCTTATTCAAATTCCATTTTACTTTCTTTTTCCTTTATAATTAGCATTTAGAATCTAGCCAAACCACATTTATACCTTCTGGAAATATCAAAAAAAATACAGAGATAGAGAAGTAGAATATTTCTCTTGTAACAGATTTGCAATAGCCATCAAGGAAGTACAGTACTACTGCAGACCGACAAGCTATTTAGTCTGATATTTTACCTTGTAGTGCATACAGCTAAATTTTAATTTCTTACACAGTATATTTAAAATATTTCAGATGAATCATTATGCTGTATGTTAGACTTGACCTCTCTGACTGGGTTAAAGAAAACCATATGATACTAATAGTGTTTTGGCATACTTATATCATAGAAGAAAATAAATTTTACTCACCTCTTCTGCATGGATACCACACAACTTGCTTCCTGACAAGAGTTTGTTTTTCAAACTTTTATTCTGAGGAAGGAAGCATAACCATATTACTGAAGAGTGATGAAATATTACAATTCCACAAAATAGATCAGCCTTTTTCCTGTATGCTCTGTTCAGAAAGTCTTTATTGAATACTTAGAGTACTATTCTTCTATTCTATAGCAAAAGCAAAACAAAAAGTAAAAGAATTCAAATATATTTTATAAAGACCCTTTTTCCTAAGTCTTGCAATTGTTTTGAGGTGTCATTGAGTTTATTCTGATTCACAGTGACACGATGTACAACAGAATTAAACACTGTTTAGTCCTGCACCTCCCTCAAAATTGTTATATCTGCACCCATGGCTACAGTCATGTGTTAATTCAGCTCCTTCATCATCTTCCACTTTTGTCTGGCCCTTTACTTTACCCCGGAGGCTGGCTCTCTCCAGGCTCTGGTGTCTACAGCATGTCCAAAGTGTGGGAGTTGAAGTCTTCTCATTCTCTCTTTAAAGGGTGTTGATTATAATTACTTCAAGACAAATTGTTTGATCGTCTGACATGCATTTTTCACTAACACTGTAACTCGAATATATCAATAATTCTGTGGCCTTCTTTATTAATATCCCAGCTTTCACATGCATATGAGACAATTGAAAATACCATAGATTGTGGTCAGGCACAACTTATTTCTCTAAATGGCATTCTTGTTCTTCAACACTTAAAAGAGGCCTTGTGCAGCAGGTCTGTGCATGGTCCTTTGATTTCTTGAACTGCTACCTCCATGAAAGCTGACTGTAGACACAAATAAAATGAAATCCTTGACAGTTTCCATCTTTCCCCAGGTATCATGATGTTATCTGCTGGTCACTTGCAATAAGGTTGGTGTTCTTTACATTGAATGGCTATTGATAGTGAAAGGTACAGTCTTGGATTTTCATTAGCAAGTGCACTTGAAGTCCTCCTTCAGCAAGTATGATTGTGTCAACATTTATCAAAAATGTTTTATAAATATTCCTCCTACCCTAACTCTATGTTCTTCCTCATATAGTCCTGGGTTTTAGATTATCTGCTAGGCATACAGATTATATTAATTATATTAATATGGTGAAAACTATAACCTGGAAACATACTTTTTCTGATTTTAAAACATTTAATATTCACTTGTTCTGTTCAAATTACTGCCATTGAGTCTTTGTACAATTTCCACTTGAGCATCATTAAGTGTTCTGGAATTTCTCTTTGTTTTGAAGTTATCTATGGTTTTCTGTTTTACCCAGTTTTTCTACTTAATATAGTTTGAAAAAGCATTCATTATAAAATGCAGTTAGCCCAAAGCAATTAGATCGTCTCTATTGCATGTTTATAACTCACTGAATGGCTCAAGAATAGACAGGATGGATTGTGGATGTCACCTAAAATAATCAGATAATGCTGAGAGTGTTCTTTTATTTACCTGTTAGTAATTAAAAGCTAGGCCCTGTTATCTAATCAGTCCATAAAGACAACCTTTATTGTTCCATTAGCTTGCTCATAGTCCACAGCTGGTTGCTGTGGTTACCTTGAAACTTGAGTTAAGGTGAAACAACAATACATAGCTCTCCAAAGTGTCCATTCTATAGCCACAGGCATATATCCTTTATGTGTTCTGATTTCAAGCAGGACACCACAAAGAAGAAAAAGACAGTTTTTTGCACTGCTGTGGTCTCCTTGCTGGCACACTTTCTACATAATGACTTTTCTTTCTTCCTCTCACTTGGAGTGTGTAATTGGCAGCACCCTTCAGGGTAAAATACTCCATTTCAGATGATATTATGATCCCCTGAGTCAAATGCCTTTGCATAGTCAATAAAACACAAGTACACATCTTCTTATAGTTTCTGCTTTCAGCCAAGATGCCTCTGATGTCAGCAATGATATCCCTCATTTCACATCCTCTTCTGAATCTGGCTTGAATTTCTGGCAGGCCTCTGGAATTATTAAAGCTATTTTTGAATTATTAAGTCTTAGGACAAAAATAAAGACAACTCATCTGATGGAGGAGACCATCTGCATCCTTCTGAGTCAAGAATTTATGGCCATATTTCCAAATATAGAAGATAGTAAAAGATACAGCCATCATGAAATCATACTCAGTGGCAGATCAAGTCTGGAGAGTTGCAGTCAAGAGAAAAGGACGATGATTGGGATAGGAACGCTGTTAATGATTAAAAAATTAATAGATTGGTTCTAGGCCTCTTCCACCTGACTGTGAGATTCTTTGATCCCTCAGTTCCCATTGAGGACCTAGTCAGAGAGAACCAACGCAGGTTACATTTCATTTCAGACTCCAAATGCATGAGCACCCACTAAATACAAAGACTTCCCCAAACCAAGTTCTTGCGACTTAAACTATATTATCCAAGAGATTGTTGTCATTTGGTGCCATCAAGTTGGTTCCAACCCACAGTAACCTGATGCACACAGAATGCGTGAATCCTTTGGGAAAACCACTGTGTCAGTCCATATTGCTGGGGGCTTCCTCTTTGACACTGCCCCTCTAATTTTCCAAGCACGATGTCTTTTTCTAGGGACTGATCTTTTCTACAACATGTCCAAATCAGCTAAGGCAAAGCCTTGCTATCCTGGCCTCTACGGAGTACTCCGGTCATACTTCTTCCAAGACAGATTGATTTGTTCTTTTGTTCTTGCAATGTTCTTTTCTAGCACCACGATTCAAAAGCATCAATTGTTCTTTAGTCTTCCTTATTCAATATCCAACTTCTCCATGCACATGAGGGGATTTAAAATACTATGGCTTAGGTCAGGTGCACCCTAGTCCTCAAAGTAAGAGCCTTGCTTTTCCACGCACTCTAAAGGGGCCTTGTGCCCTAGATTTACCAAGGGCAATCTGCTCTTGGACCTTTTGACTGCTGCTTCTATGAAGATTGATTGTGGATTCAAGCAAAATAAAATCCTTGAAAACCTCAGTCTTTTCTTCTTTAATCATTGTGTTATCAATTGGTGTGTGGATTTTAGTCCTCTTTACATAAAACACATTAGTGGCAGTAAATAATTGGGAATGGAAGATTCCTCTACTTTAAACTGAAGCACGTCAACCCAGATAAATTAGGGCAAAATCAATCTTCACTCTGTTCCATGAGCACATGCCCCTGGGTAAGCAACTGATAACCTCTCCAAAAGATGCTTCTCTCAGGAGCAAGCAGTTGACAGAGGCCCCTGAGAAGTTGTCCTTCAGAAATAGCTGCCCAGCATAAAATTGTAAGCATGCACAGAACAGATGAAATAGTCCCCCAACTGACCCAAGAATGCTGTAACTCATGTCAAGAAACAGACGCTGCCCATACTACATCATTTTGTCCTGTCCAAACCCATTTCAGAAGAGGTAACAATCTTGGTAAGAACTTGGTCAAGTCCTATCCCAGCTTCTTATAAATAAAACATACCTTCCTTCAAAATCTTAGGTGTGCAGCTTTACAACTTTCCTATGAAACTCCCTCCCAACCTCTGTTGAGAGAAGCAGTCTCTCTTCCTGGGGATCAATCCTCCTTGCTTCACCTTAGATGAAAGAAAAGAAATCTCCCCATAATGTAAGTACCATCTATGTGTATGCTTACCAAGGATAGCAAAAACCTTTAGACTCCATGGAAGGCCCTAGAAGGAGATCCTCCACTCAACAATATTAATTTCTAATTCATTACGTATGTGTATCTTATATATACCCTCTGCTTTATTATGTTTATAGGCTATTTTATAAAAGCATTTCAGTTTAAAATATTTAAATAGATGCTAATGCAAACTGCAAATATTCACGTTTACTATCATCTGAATGCTGTCATGTAGCCCCTGATATATGTCTTCCTTCCCTTTGAGCACCATGTGTGGAGAGGACTCTTACATTCTTGATACCTGGATATGTGACTCAAACGGCCTCTTGATTCTCAACAGTTATTTCTGCCATTAAGTCTTAGAAATGTGCTCTCTCTTTTGGCCTGAAGGTATCAGGTAGATCTGTTAACCTTTAAAACCAACTGTGGCAGTTCCATAATCTACTGTCAACTTGCATAAAGGGGTGTGGTCTAGCCTGTCAACCGGATTGTAGTCATTGAGGCTTCTGTGTGGGCATGGTCTTGGAATGTCTGTCTTCCTCCCTGGAGGTGGGACACACATTCCTGTGGACAAGCCACATGGAGCTATGCTGATGGAGTCAGAGCCCTGGAGCTAGAGGAGCCACATGGAGACCCATGCCAGAGCTGTGATGCTTCTACCACCACTGGATCCACAAGACTTTCCACCCACTGGCCTGTGATCTTCCTGCATTTGGCATCACTGCATGTGTTGCATGAGTCTGTAGAAGAATTTATAAACTGGTATTGGAAAAATAGGCTAATATCCAACTTATGGACTTGATCTAGACTGGTCTGGGATTTTTACTTAATATACAATTACTCTTTGACATAAATCTCTCTTTTATGCACATATGAGTGTCTCTGGATATGTTTCTCTAGTCCAATGGGACTAATACTCCAACCATAGTTAATCTCGTTTCCTCCCCAAACATTCAGCAATCTAAGGAAGGCATCAACTAGGTCCAAATTGAAGAAGCACATCAGCCTGTGTAATTCAAGGATTGTAAATAATATAATCCAAATATAAAGTAGGGAATGGTATGAGAGTTTAAATTGAGAATATCTGGTTTTCAGAAGGCTTGGGATAATAGTGGGAGCCCAAAATCCATTTGCAAGGTCCACACATGGATTAGATTCACTCTGAGCACAGTCGAGAGATATGAATAACCCTGTTCTCAGACAGAGAGCCTATAAAGTCAATTACAGCAGAAGTAGTTAGGGTAACATGTAATATATTATCATTTAATTTCCATTTTGATTCAACTTAAAGCTTTTTTGGGTTTTTTGTTTGTTTGTTTTGTTTTTAATTGAAGGGGAAATACAGATGAATTAAGCCTCTGGTGCATCCTCTCGGACCATGGACCAGGGATGGGAATACCCTTGCTAGCATGCTGCATGCATTGTAAAGTAGATTGTTGAAGATGCACTTAGGTTAAATTTTAGGGTGCTATCATTTGATCTTCTATATTATCCATTTAAATTTGCTCTGGGTTGTTAATATTTTGGGTTTTCTTTTCAATGGAGGTTTTTATCTCTTTTCATTTGTTATTGCTGTTAGTTGTTTTGTTTTGCTTTTAATTATTGTTCTGTATATGAAATCCAGGATGGGAAAATATGGAGAGACAGTAGCCAGATTAGCGGTTCTTTGTTGGTATGGCCAGAGAGGCTGGGGGAGGATGGGGGACTAGTAACAATGAGTACCAGAATGAAGACAATTATCGAAAACTGACCATGGTGATAATCGTACAACTCTTCTTGATGTGACTGAACTATTGAATTTTATGATAAGTGAATTGAAAGCCAATAAAACCATTGAAAATTAATCTAGATTCTTAGAGATGTGTTTTTCTTCATTCTGATATGGAAGTTATATGTTCTTAATCATTTGAATCTATATCTATATGATCATTTGCACATATATGTTTATATTCAAATTACCCTCAAGTTGATGACAGTGCATGGTGACCCCATACATGTCAGTGTATAACTGCACTCCACAGGCTTTTCAATAATTGATTCTTCACAAAGTGATCACCATGCCTTTCCTTCTAGGTGCCTCTGGGGTCTGTACTTTCTTCTTGTCATACATGAGATTAGGGCACTGTGAGACAAAATGACAGGCAGGCTGCCTTCCTGGGTCCCGGAGGCAAAGGCCAAGGGACCGCATGGCTGAGAGGCTATGAATGGAGAAGGACTTAGCTGCTGGTTGAGGAGACCAGCAACTGTATCCTTACTGTTTGTGGAAACTGATTTGTGGTAACCCATTAATTTCCCTATTAAATCCCTTTAATTGTATTACTGTGAGTTCTGTGTATCCATTGTAATTAGCTATTGTAACCAATATAGATGTAGAGGGGTGTGGGAGGAATGGTTGGTGTCAGAACAGTTAAAACAGGATGGAGGGTCCAGGCATGTCTGACCCCTGCCTTGTGGCAACGAGGAAGCCAGAAGAGGCCAGATAGGTCAACCTTTACTGCTGTTTATTTCAGGAGTCACGTAGCTAAATATTATAACACCCAGGGATACCAAACCCTTAAGCTGTACAATTAAGTCTGTCTCATTACACTCGGGCCTTTCTATTTTTAAAGTAATTTAGGAACATATCTCTTCCTCCACTGAATAGGTAAGCCACAAGAAAACGGAGAACTTTGTAACCCTCACAGGATGTGGAATGTAATAAAAATGTGCATCTCGTAAATAATGACTCTAAAGAAAGCCAATGTGATGAGCACCATGATGATATTGAATAACATTTTATGCAAAGAGAATGAATAAATGACTGAATGAATACATCAAATTTAAGAGTTCTTCACCCACAATTTTCACCTGATTTTGCACATCATTTCTAATTTTATTTCCTTACCTTCCTGTAAGAGGATGCAGATGTCTCACTTTGAAAATATCCTTTTTTCTATTTTACCTTCTTAAGCTAAGCTAAGCTAAGCTGAAATTCTAAAGAGCTCATTTAGAATTTCAATACCCTGAAATGTTTTATACATGTGAAGAAAATTATCTTGAATTATTCAAATAATATCTTTTTGCAAATATTGTTACTCATCATATATCAAGACACATGGTTAGGATTTCTAAAGAGAATGAAATATATATTGTTCTTATGTTTGAAGGAATCTGAAGTACAGTGCAGAGGATCTAAACTGGTCATTTTAACTGTTGTTAACTGTTGTTCAGAAAATATGATCAAAAGCCTTCTTTAGAAAGAGAAGAGATCAGTGAAGTACATCTGATATGAGGACTTATGTCAACACAAATGTCATTCACATCTGAGCAACTACAGTTTATTAGAAATTAGTACAAATTGTTTAAAGTTCATAACTTTATTAGAATTGAAATATTACTGGGAGATATTTAATTCCTAACCAGTCAGGGTGGAAATACTTAAACAACTATGATGTACCATAAATATCCCAAAAGGGCTGTCATAAACTAGAGCTGATATAGTCCTATTGTACATGCTAATCCAGAACAATCTTTTGAAGTTTAAAAAGCAAGATATAAAAGAATCACACTGAATCAAAAGTTGTATTGACTGAAATAAAACCACTCTCAGAAGAAAATAAAAGTCAAGTGCTCTAAAATATGATATTCACAAAGCAGCATTCCATTAAAAGAAGCAGAAAATATAAGGCATGATGAAAGAAAAGTAAGCCAACACGAACAGAGCCATCATTGCGGAGCTGGTGCAATGGACTTGCCATATCTACTGGAAGCACGACGAAAGAGCGCTCTAATTCCAGTATTGGCAGACAAAACGCTTAGGGAGCTTCCGCAGTTGTCCTCCAACCAAGAAAAGGGTAAAATTAACAGAAAATAAACTTGTCATGGACTCATAAGAGAGCTGAGCTCTCAAGGTTGAATGGCATAGAAACACCCAGAGAAAAATGACTGGAAAAGCTTTAGGAAGATGGCGGAGCAGGGGAGACGCAAACTTTGAGAGCTCCTTCCAACAAGGTGGGTTTGGTGCCCAGGTAATGCCCGGCCCCAACCAGAATCAGCCCGACCCCACCATGGAAGGGAGTGCCACAGAAAATGAAAACAGACCGCCTGGTGAGGGATAGGATCTGACCTGCCACACCACACCCAGAATGAAGCTGAAGCGAATGAAGGGGGTGGAAGGGAGTGGAGCACACCTGGGCCCATCAGGCTCAGAGGATGAAAGCCCGGCTCTGAGTGGCCAATGCACAGAGAGGATCATGTGGCCGGCCCCACAGCGAGATGCAACATCCTGCACTCACCTATGGCCCTACACGGCACAGCACCGGAGACACAGTGTGGGATGTGTGACCGGGATGACCCCACCATACTGAGGCAAAACACTGGGGGCATGCAATAGATCAGTGGGGGAAGCAGAGCAAGGAGGTCCTGAGGGAGTATCAAGAACGGACTTTGGGGCCAGGACGTGGCACCCCATCAGACTGGTCCCAAAAACACCCCTAAAGGTCAACAAACAGACCTTGAGCTACTAACAGGATTTTCTTTCTTTAAAAATTTTTTTTTCTTTTCTTTTAGATTTTGTATGTTAGTGGCTTTTTTGCTTGTTAGTTTGTTGGTGTTGCTGCCGTTATTGCCGTGTTCTTATGTGCCATTTTGTTTGGTGCTGTTGAGGCCATCTGCAATTTCATGCACATATTATTATATCTGCAGGTCTATCTAGATAAGATAGGCTGGATAAACAATGTGAGAAAAAAACAACTGGACCAAGGTCCTAGGGGGGACATGGGAGAGTGAGAGGTGGGGGAGGGAAGGAGGTGTTGGCCAACCAAGGGACAAGGGAACAAGGAGTGGTTCAAACCAGTGGCAGGAAGGGGATGGGAGGACTGGTAGGAAATGACGATGGGCAATGTAACTGACAGGAATTACTGAAACCAGAATGAAGGCTGAACATGGTAGTGGGACAGGAGGAAAGCATAAGGAAATAGAGGAAAGGAGTAGGAAGCAAAGGGCATACACAGAGGTCTAAATACAGACATGGAAATATGTAAATATATTTATGATTATGGGGGAAATAGATCTAAGTGCATATATGTATAGGTTTAGTAGTAGGGTAACAGGTGGACACTGGGCCTCCTCATGCGCATTGCCTTAATACATGAGCACTTTGCTCAGCTAAACGGTCATTCCATGATACCCACCTTCCTGACATGATCGCTGAAGACAGACATGTGCATAAGCAAACGTGGTGAAGAAAGCTGATGGTGCCCGGCTATCAAAAGATATAGCATTTGGGGTCTTAAAGGATTGAATGTAAACAAGTGGCCATCTAGCTCAGAAGCAACAAAGCCCACAGGGAAGAAGCACATAAGCCTGTGTGATCACAAGGTGATGAAGGAATCAGGTAGCAGACACCAAAGAACAAAAACCATCATTTTGTGACCACCTTCTCCACATAAACACTGAAGATGAATGTGTGCATAAGTAAGTGTGGTGAAGAAGGCTGATGGTGCCTGGCTATCGAGAGATATAGCGTCTGTGGTCTTAAAGGCTTGAAAGTAAACAAGCGGCCATCTAGAAGCAACAAGGCCCACATGGAAGAAGCCCACCAGCATGTGTGATCATGAAGGGTTGAGGGGAGCAGGTATCAAGCACCGAAGAGGGTGGGGGGACTCATATCATCTTGATTGAGGTGAGCGCGTGATGGGGACCCAAAGCCCATCTGTAGACAACTGGGCATCCCTTGCAGAGGCGTGGTTGGGAGGAGATGAGTCATTCAGGGTGCAGTGTAGCATTATTGAAACTCACAACCTTCTTCTTAAATGCTTCCTCCCCCCACCCCCCGCCCCCCCCAATATCATGATCCCAATTCTACCTTGCAAACCTGGTTAGATCAGAGGATGCACAGCGGTGCAGATGGGAACTGGAAACACAGGAAATCCAGGACAGATGAGCCCCTCAGGACCAGTGAGAAATGCAATACCGGGAGGGAAGGGGGTGAGTAGAAAGGGGGAACCAATTACAAAGATCTACATATAACCTCCTCCCTGGTGGGTGGGCAGCAGAAAATTGGGTAAAAGGAGACGTCAGGCAGTGTAAGGTATAATAAAATAATAACTTATAAATTATCAGCGGTTCATGGGGGAGGGGTAACAGCGAGGGAGCAGGGGGGAAGGAAAACGAGGAGCTGATTCTAGGAGTCCAAGAGGAAAGTGAGAGTTTTGAGAATGATGGGGGCAATGAATGTATAAGTGTGCTTTACACAATTGATGTATGTGTGGATTGTGATGAAAGTTGTATGAGCCCAATAAAATGATTTTAAAAAAAAGAAAAGCTTTAATTTGAGTTCAATGAATTATACTTTGTCTCTGAATGCAAGTCATAATTAGATTTTAATTTGACTCTCTCTAACGTTCACCTACTGCGGATTAAAGGCATCCAATGATGCAGATTGTTTGTGAAATAGACATGTTTGGCTTTCTATTTCAGTTTTCTGCTTATTATGCATATGGAATCAGGAAATGTAATGATTAAGATCTTAGATGCAAAATACTAGTCATTGGTTCAAGCTCACCAGCTATTTCTTGGAATGAAGAAATTGCAGGAGAAAGATATGCCTAGAGAGACATGGTACGGTAAGATTCCATTAAGGTTACAGCCTTAAAGATAATGGTCTGGTGCAGTGCTACTGTAGTCTATGGGGTGTTTATTCTTTATAAGATTACCTTGCTTGTCTTAGTAAAATGAGGTGGGTATATTTTTCAATGATGTGATGTAGGCTGAGTTTGAACTGCCGGGTTCTGTGTTCGATAGGAAGCTGTGGATCATTGACCTCCACCCCACTCGGGGCTCCTTAAGCTATGCTTTCACTTTGATAAAGAGAATTGGATACATTGGTTTTAATCCTAAAATGTTTCTCAATATTGTATAACTTAGGAACTAGACTCAAATTATAAAATAACATAGATTTCACAACTTTGAAAAAAAAGAAAGAAAGATGACTGTAGAGCAGTGGTTCTCAACCTTCCTAATGCCATGACCTTTAGTACAGCACCTCATGTGGTGGTGACCCCCCAACCATCCAATTATTTTCATTGCTACTTCATCACTGTAATTTTGCTGCTGTTATGAATCAAGCAACCCCTGTGAAAGGGTCGTTTGGCCCCCAAAGGGGTCATGACCCACAGGTTGAGAACTGGTGCTGTAGACAATAAGGGTAGGTCTACATACTAGAAGCAGAAGCTTTGATGAAGAATGTATGGACATATTCTGTGTCCAGCAGTCCCCATTCTTTCTGCCTTAACTTGGGGGATATGCTAAGAATACCCTCGCGGTAGCAATTGTCTTAATTATTCCATTCTACCTTTACAAAAATGCCATCAGTGGATGGTTTAGGTAGATATAAATTGATTCTATTACAATTTAGGAATTTAGGAATCTAAACTTAGAGGGCCAATTCTAGAGCAAGGTCTTCTCTCTCTGTGGGCTCACAGTTTACGAGGAAGGTCCTCGTGTTCTTTCAACATGTCTGGGTCCAGTGGTTTCTCCTTTCTTTTTGAGAATTATGTATGTTTCAGTTTTAATCATTCCCTGGGTCTAGAAACTTTAAGTACCGGTATTGTGGGGCCAGTGCATTGCCCTACTCCCAGCTCTACTTGCTTGGTGGTAGGTAGTCAGTTCCCTGCCTCACTGCCTGATTCTCTCTTTATCTTATAGGGCATTGAATAAAGATGAATCAAGATATATTTCACTCTGCCTCTTATTAACATGACCTAATCCTAAATCATTAAGGTAACAGACAATTGTCTCCCAAGTAGACCATATCAGAGCCATAGAGACTAGGATTTAAAACATATCTCCAAATGAAAAACATCAGATCACAACATTGAGGACAACCACACAATACTAGGAATGATTGCCAAGCCAAGTTGATATATTTTGGGGGAAATTAATTCAATCTATGACATTCCACCTTTTGACCTCCAAAGATTTATGTCTTTATCACATTGAAAACACCTCTATCCTATCACATCCTCCCCAAATCCTCAAAACAACTCCAAGTCCAAATTTCAACACAGAATAAAATTTGTCTTTTGTGAAACTGTGAAATGTAAAATACAAATTTTACACTTCTCAACTATAATGATAGAATGAGCATACAATAGATGCTTTCTATCTTGCAAATTTACTGAAATTCCACAAGAATATTTTAAACTATTGATTGAGATTAACAAAAATAGACTTCAAAAAGCCCTGCTACTGCCTTGTAGTAATCATTTTCTTTCACACCACACAGCTTCTAATTATCATGAAATTAAGTTGATGAAATAATGGAATACCTTCTTTGATGAATACATGCCATTTGTCCATGGTCAGTTTTCTATTGAAATAGAACTTTAGAATCGATCTCTTTTTCTCTTCCTTCCCTAGTATATCCTGACCAGCCCTGGTGGTATAGTGGTTATGCATTGGGCTGCAATTCACAAGGTCAGTTCTTCAAAACCACCAGCAGAAATGAGGGAGAAATACTGGGCTGTCTACCCCAGTAAAGAGTTCCAGTAACAGACACTTATGGGGACAGTTCTACCCTGTCCTACATAGTCGCTAGGAGTCAGCATTGACACGATGGCAGTGAGTTTGGTTTGAATATATGAAAACATGGTGGTGTATACTGGGGTGCTACCTGCAAGGTCAGTGTTTGAAGCCACAAGTTGCTTCCTGGGAAAAAGACGAGGCTTTCTAATGGTGAAGATTTACAGCTTCAGAAATCAACAAGGGTAATTGTGCTTTGTCTTATAGTGTTGCTATGAATCAAAATTGATTAGACAACATTGTCTTTTAAAAATGTGTCTGTGTGTCTGTATAAAGGAACATCAAAATGTTCATGTAAAAATGGAACTGAAAGATAACAGATTTTTTTCTAGTATTTCTGAAGCCTCCTTTATCTATCTATCTATCTATCTACCTATCTATACTTGTATGTATAGTTATGTATATATATAAACAGATATACACGGGTAAGCATATCTACACAATCAGAGCTGGACATTAAACAAGTAAGACCACAGAACAGATGCGTGTGAAGAGTTGTGCTGGAGAAGACTCTCGGAAGCAGCATGGACCGCTCCAAGAAGAAACCACTGGGAATTGGGAGAAGTGAGGCCAGAGTGCTCCCTTTAGGCAAGGATGGCAAGGCTATATCTTACAAACTTTGGACTTACTGTCTGTCTGTCAGGAGAAAGTAGTTCCTGGAAAAGGACATCATGTTTGGTAAAGAACAGGGGCCGCAAAAGAGAGGAGGTCCTTCGACAAGATGGACTGACATAATCGCTGCATCAATCGCTGAAACAGTGTTTTGTTCTGTTGTGCGTAGTGTCGATGTGGATCGGAGCTGACTCGATGGCACCTAACAGCAGCGTGCAGGCACATATGTAACCGAAACCAACAACTGCCTGTTAGCCTATAGGGAGGTTTGGCATGAATAAAATGAAATGTTCTGGAATTCTCATTCTTCACAATATTAGCCCTCGTTTACTATGATACAGGCAGCTGAATACCCTCACATAGTCAATAAAATACAAGTCAACACCTTTCTGGTATTCTGTGCCTTCAGACAAGGTCCTTCTAAGATTAGCCATACGATGTCTTCATTCATGTCCTCTTCATAATCCATCTGGAATTTCTGGAATTTTCCTGTGAGCATACTACTGTAGATGTCTTAAAATTATCTTTAGAAAATTTTAAATAAATGTGATAGTAATGATAGTGTTAGAGAATTTATGCACTCTGTTGCGTCATCAACTATGTTTGGAATTAGCATAACAAGGAATTCTTGCCATTGACAGGTAACACCAACATACTCTAGAGTTATTGGATCCTTGTTTATTGCCATTGCCTTCAGTGCAGCTTGGACATTCTACCTTGATTATATGATACCGCCTGAAGTGGATTTGTACTTTATGGCCGGCAATTGATAACTCTAAATGCTATTGTAGTTATAATAGTAAACATCACTCAGTCAGTTATCTCTTTTAGAAAGTTTAGGTAGAGAGGATATTCAATTCAAAATTTAATGAGTATTATAAAAAATTTTATCAATATACAAAAATGATAAAATGTTAAGTTTTAGCTTTTCAGAGGAAGAAAATTTACTGGGGGTGGTGTATGTGATCTAAGTGGTTAAGACAACATTTATGGAATGTGTACTCTGTGCCAGGCATTGTACGAAGTACAGTCCACAAGCTGTTTCATTGAATCCTCACAGCAGCCATTTTAGGCAAGTTATTAATTATCTCTATTTTAAACAAGAAAAATAAATGGGTTAATGATATTATATAACCTGTGATCATCATTAGCTACTAAGCAGCGTATC
Organism: Echinops telfairi; assembly: GCF_000313985.2. NCBI lineage: Eukaryota > Metazoa > Chordata > Mammalia > Afrosoricida > Tenrecidae > Echinops > Echinops telfairi. The sequence goes on from NW_022103958.1 coordinate 27,440,047, forward strand.
TGAGATTTGATAGAGCTAGACTAGTGTCACCTTCCAGGACCCATACTCCTCTTTCTTATAATTTCTCCTTTGCTTAAAAAAATGATAAACAAAGAAAATCCTGGCTTCCTATTGAGCAATGCATAGATAAATGAGCAAACATTCATTTACCTAAATATGGGCACACACAAAATGCATCTTTGAGATTTTAATCCATATATGTAATTTGCAGTAGCCAATCTTATTCCCTTCAAGGTATTATAAGAAATTATGATTTATAAAATAACTTTGTCCCTATAGCAGTGATATCATTAGAAAATAGGTATGCTATAAGAAGAAATATACGTTAGTTCCTCTAGCATTCCACTGAGGTGAGTCTTGCTCTGATCCACTCAGTTACTTTTGACCACTTGCCACCCTTTCCTTACAATTCCATAGAGAATCCTAAACCTAAAAAGGTCAATTCATCCCAGAAACACAGTTGAATGACTAGATATTTGAGAGATAATTTCTTTTCTTTTTTCCCCCAACTTTGTGGGAGAACTGAATTTTCTCACAGCCTTATGACAATTTAATTTATTTATTCCCCCCTATCCTACTATATTAAGTTGCTTAACATACTTCCATGTTTTAAGACAAGGTTGTTGTTTTTTTCTTCTGTACCAAACCAAAAACAAAACCCACTGCCATCTCAGCAATTTTGAATCATAGCACTTTGGTAGCATAGAGTATTCCCAGTTTGGGTGCTACCCACAATGGCCTACATCACCAGTGTCAAGTTCTATACCACCAGTGACTCAGAGGAAAAATGATGAAGCTTTCTTCTCCCATAAAGATGTACGCCCTTAGAAATCCAAAAGATCAGTTCTAGTTTCTCCTTATTGTCACTACACGTATCAGTTCAGCTGACAAGATCTATCAAAGGCATGTCATTTATAGCTCACATCTCATTTAAAAATTGTTATTTTAAGTGTTTGCTAGTTTGAACCTAATTTACTGCTTTTTGAATAAATTCAAACTTATCAAATATTGGCTGTATCGAACCATTCCATCTTCTGGTATTATTAATGAGGATTTTATACATACTCTTGTTCAAGCCAGGGAATAAAGTTATAAATTTCAAAGACAGATATTTGTTGAACAATTGAGTTTACTTTATTGTCCTAGGATTACTGGAAATGTCTCATGTGGTATGGATAGAGTATTCTCACATATCATTGTAGTGTTCCTTCCAAATTCAGATAGGTTAGCTCTGCTGAGAATATATTGTCTTAATTAAAGAGTTGACAGAAGAAGTATTGGGGATATAAGAAATCTAGTCATCAAGCCAGGAAATGATGGAATTCGACTACAGGTATCACTGTGCTGTTCAACTGGTCCCCAGGTTACTTTTTCTCTGGCTGGATGTGTGTGGTGGCACGTGGTGATAGAATCATGACAAGGTTTTACTCCCAACAAGATTCCAGCCATAGAAACTCAGAGGAGAGGTTCTGCTCTCTGCATAGGACCACTGTGAGTCAGCATTGGTGGGAGGCCAGTGAGATTTTGTTCTGTTTCAGTTCATATTTGCTTTTAATAAGCTAGATATTATACTCTCCCAAGTGCACTAAATTTCTAGGACTTCCTTCACTAAGAATCATAAAAGGGCTCCAAACAATAGGCGGTTCTTGTCAAGAAGGGCTGGAGGCTCGAAGGCCAGCACTCACCTGTGAGCGCAGAACTATATTTTTTCCAACTCTTTTCAGAGAAGGTGCTTCCTTACCCCGTCTAGCTTCTGGCTGCCCCCGCGGTGCCTTGGTTTTTTACAACACACCATCATTCCCATCACTGCCTCGGTTTTTATAGGCCAATCTTCCCTTCCCTTTAGTTGTTTCTGTTTCCTTTATTTTTTTATGTCCATACTACTCTTATTGGATTTGAACTCACCCTACTCCAGTATGATCGCACATTAACTAAATAATGCCATCTTCGCAGATTTCCTTCCAAACACAGTCTAATTCACAGGGGTGTTAGGACTTCAACATGTCTTTTGTTGGACAAATTTCAATTCATAACAACGGTTTTCTTATCCACTCTGACCTAAATTTCCAAATCGTTAAAACCATTATACAGATAGAGCCTTCTCCTGGACTTAGGGTGAGGATTGAGATAACGACTGACAAGCCTCCAGTGTTTTCCATTTAGTTCCTGCTAGGTTGCTGCCCAGTTGGTTCTAACTCATCGGGACCCATTGTACAACAGGACTAAGTAAGATCCCACTCTATGTCATACTCGCAGTCATTATTATGTTGGAATCAATAGTATAGCTAATGTGCCAATGGACCTCATTGAGAGTCTTCGTTTTTATTGCTCACCATTTACTTTACCAAGCATGAAGTCCTTCTCTGCAGAACGGTCCCTTCTTATATGGTCAAAGTATGAGACAAAGTCTCCCCATCTTCTCTTCTAAGGAGCGTTCTGACTGTGCTCCTTACAGGCCTAAAACGTGCCCTGCGACTGAGTCGGTGAGTAAGATCACAGGGACAAAGGGAGCCTGTCCTGAGTGGGTCTAGAGGAGGCAGTCCTAAGGAGGCAGGAGGAACTTGTCCTCAGAGGGCAGAGAGAAGGAATGTTCTGAAGAAGAGAGGTTTTGCTTAGATATTTACTGATTCTTACATGGAGTTGTAGCCTGTTTATCCTGATACTGAGTTTTATTCTGTTATTTCCTTATTAAATTATTTAACCATAAGAATAATCTGTGGGTTTTGTGTGGCCATTGCAAAGAAGGTTGAAAAGTTGGACCTCCAGCTCATGGAAGTCAGCATTGGGCTGATCCAAGTTATGCTCCTCCTTCAAAGTAGCCATATTCCTCCCCCCAGAAGAATTCACTTCAGAGGACAGCACTGAAGCTGCAGCTCAGGGAGAGAGACATGTCTGATCAGAGCACACGGGAGCAAATGAAGGGGGAGGAAGAGAGTGAAGCACATCCTGGCTCACCAAGCTTGAGGACAATATTCCTGCTCAGAGCAGCCAAGGCACAGAGAGGACTGTAGGGCCGGCCCCACTACGAGACACGACATCTCTCACTGACCCATAGCCCTATGGGGGACAACACTGGAGACACAGTGTGGGAATTGTATCCGATCTGATCCCACCACATCAAGGCAAAACACTAAGGGCATGCAAAAGAACAGGAAGGGGAACAGAACAACAAAGGCCCCAGGGAATACAAAAAATAGACTGTGGAGCCAGGGCATGGCACCCCATCAGACTTGACTTGAAAACACTCCTAAAGGTCAACAAACAGACCTTGGAAAAACAAGAAAGTGGTCACATTCTAAACCTACTACTACTACCACTGACTTACAGTAGGTGACTAAAGCTACCATGCATTAATAATAATTATTATGGATAATAAGTATTGTAATTAGAATTTCCATAGCTTCTTAATTATTGCAGTAATTACATTATGCACAATGACCTATACAGATTGTTATTCCCGTCTTTTTAAAGTTTTCAAATTCCTATCACAAATCTTACTCCTTAAAAAATAGTATGAGCCCCAATAAAATTATTTTAAAAATAATGTCCTAATTATTTTTCTCCTTGAATTTCTAGTATTTACTCATATTTATTTGTATGTATGTATTAAATAGTATTCTAAGCTGTTAATTATTTAAAACATAAGGCATTCTTTTAAAAAATAGTTGTTAGGCATTTCGGACTGACTTAACTTTTTTTTTTTTTCAGGTTGGAGACCATCCTCTTACGTTCTTTTTCCTTAACGTCAATGACAACGTCTTCGTGGAATATGAACACAATAAAGTTTACACCAAATACCTAAACTCCAAATCTAAAAGTATGTTATAGTGAAATATAAGAACTATAGACTTTATTTATTTATATTCTAATTGTCTTAAATTTATATATTTCCCTCATCTCTACAACCATGGTAAAACAGCCCTCCATTCAGCATGATTAAACTCATTCTTATTAAAGTCTCTCAGTTTATTAAACTCCAAATTATCGGACATCAAGTCAGTTCCAAGTTGTAGCAACCCCACAGGACATGGTTGAACTGTTCCTGTGGGTTCTGAGAGTGTAACGCTTTACAGTAGAATGCCCTGTCTTTCTCCAGTGGAGTGGCTGGCGGTTCAAACTTTTGATCCTGTGTTTAGCAACCCAATTCACAAACACTACACCACCAAGGCTCTTCAGCTCATTAGGAAGATATATTTATTTTTATTATATAATCTGGACTGCAGAGTCCCTGGGTTCTTCAAGGTCATGTAGACTTTTGGCCATGTCTGCTGACCAAAAAGCATGGCAGTTCTATTGCATGCTCACAATCCTCAAAATAAAAACCTCGTATCTATCCCCACCTGTCCCTAACCCCCACAAAACAAGCAAACAAAAGTGGAAAACTCTACAGAGCACAGTTCCACTCTCTCACACATATTATTTCCAAGAATTTGAATCTTTTTGAAGGCAGCTCTTTTTGGCTCATCTCAATTTTACCTGACAAAGTGTGGAGAATCACTTAAGCAGTAGTAAGTCATAAGGAGCAGAGCCATCACTTGGAAGACTAAGATGGACCCAAGACAAGGGATTCTCAGTGGTCCCATATGCATGTAAAAGTTGGACACAGAATAGGAAGACAGGAGAACAGTGAATCTGTGTGAATTATGGTGTTTGTGAGGACCATTGAATGTACTATGGGCTGCCAGCAGTCCCAGGAGTCTGGGCAGCACAGTGGCTTAGCTGGGCTGCCCACCCACAAGGTTCTCCATAAAAGATGAGGCTATCTACTCCCATAAAGATCTTAAAATTGCCTGGGAGTGTTTGTAAAGCCCAATGAACAAGTAAATCTCTTTTGAAAGAAGCCCAGCCAGAGTGCTCCTTAGGTTCAAGGACGTACCTTACACAGGTGATCAGAAGATGCCATCATGCTTGCTAAAGTGGAGGCTCAGCAGAAGAGGACACCCCTCCATGAGATGGAGCACCACAGTCACTCCGATAATCAGTTCCCACATAACAGTTATGAGCGTGGAACAGGACCAGACATTGTTTCTTTAGGTTGTATTTTGACGCCTTGGCACATAACATTAACTGTTCTGGATATCTCCTTAAACCATCCTAAAGCCTTGTTAAAGCTGGCAACAAACAAAATTAAGCAGATTGGGATTTGCTATTAAAAGAAGGTCAAATGAATGGATAGAGAAGTTGGAAGAAAGTTTTTGACTGAAATAAAAAATATTTCTTATGACGGCTTTGGGCTAACTCTAAGACCCACAGTTTAAAACCACCAGCCAACTTGCAAGGTAATGATGACCCTTTTCACGTTCAAAAGAGTTCTCCCTGCTGTAAAGTGAACATTGATTCATAGTGACTTCCGGTGGGTTTTTGAGACTGTAACTATTTACAGGAGTAGAATGACCAATCTTTCTACAGCAGAGAAGCTGGTGGATTCAAACTGCTGACCATGAGGATTGTAGCCCAATGCGTAAGCACACCACCAGGGCTCTGTAAGAATAACAGAACCCCAGTGGAAGTACCACCATGTCCTTTAGGATCGCTGTGAGCCCGTATCAACGAGATGGCAGTAAGCTTGGCTTGGGGAGTGTCAAAAGAGCATAGTGGGCTTGGAGCGGGACAGCGGTTGGAACCTCCCATCCATGCCTCAAAGGACGATGAGGTTTTCTATTCCCATAACGATTTACAGCCTTAGAAACCCACATGTGGCCATTCTACCCTGACCTATGAGCACAATAAGGCAGAACACATTGGATGGCAGTGAGTTTGGGGGTTTAGTTTTAAATTCAACTATACTACCTATGTCTTTAAGCACGGACTTACTCATTCCTATCTGAATGCCATAATCTTAAAATGGCAAATATTCTGCCATTTTTGTTACTTAAATATTCCCTTTTTTGTTTCTTAAAATTAAAATCCTGCTATAGCAGTTGCACTCCACGTGATTGGGACTGCTGGAAACAGAAAAGTGACCTCTTGGTGTTATGCAGAATGTCTCCTTTGGAAGGCAGTTATGTCCATATGTATTCTCTGCATATGAATGAACAGCCTGACTTCAGAGCAAACATCTGTTTCCCAAGTGAACACTCTCTCTGGAGGAAGCAGCTGTGGTTTGTTGATGCTGAAGTCTTCCTTTGAGAGGCTGCCTATTTTCCACCTCTATCAGCCTCTAAAAGGCTCTGAAATGTCACCTTTAAAGTCATCACCCTGATTCCCCTTTGTGTCTACCTCCATCTTATCATTCATTCTTTCCTTAAATATTGATTAAGTATTTCTTTGAAATAGGCCCAGAAGGTACTTAAAAGCCTTTATAAAATAACGCTCCTCCAATGTGAGAAAACACTAGTCATGTCATTGGTGTATTAACCACGCAAACAAAGGACATTGGTTTGGAAACATGTCTATCTAAAAGAAGTGAAGGTTAGGCTATTGATTGGCTGCTTGATTACCTTCAAGCCTTTAAGACCCCAGAC
>NW_022103958.1:27447387-27485177 GCF_000313985.2 Echinops telfairi
AAGAACAAATTAAAATATACCGAGAAAGAAAAGCTTGTAGTTAGTTCAAGGATTGCTGGCCTTTAAGAGTGTTTTCCAGTCCAGCCTGTTGGGGCACCATGCCCTGTCCCCAATGTCCACCCTCATCATTCCCTAGGGATCTTGAGGCTCCCCTCCCCTGCTATTCTGCTTTGTAATGATATACAATAAGAACTAGTGCAATTTATACAGATGCAATCTAGCAGGAATTCCATTCTGGTTTGGGGTCACATAGCTCAGGAAATCGCTCTAGTTCTTATGGCGGTCATATTGTGAGGTAGCTCTTCCTTCTATTGCACGACCACAGCCCCCCTTTTAAAAAATACAGTTTTTATAACACAGGTTCTCTGACTAGCATATGGCTACCTTCAAAAGGTACTCTTGGATCATTACTAAGCAGCCCTCTCAAATATGGAAAAGATGACCCATCTATCTCTCAGCCTGCACTATGGCGACAGGGCTATTTTTCAGGGTGACGGGAATACGACTCAAAAGCCTTTAACATAAACCTTGCACTACACAATCTTCATGAATAATAAATCAGCCACTCGAATTACATTTCTAATACCTACATTCACAGTCATTCTCTGGATATTCTGGAAGGCCCTTGGGACTCAACATTGTGCTTGCTTTCCTCTAAGCTATAGTTCCCAATAAGCTCACTGGGGTTCTGATAGCAAGTGTAGAACCTGTAAGTGTTTCTACAGAAGGGATTTTCACCTGGAGTTCACCTAATTTTCAGCTAAATATAGGTGGGTTTCTCAGATTAATGTTATCCTCCCAACCTTAGCAAACAGTTTATCAATTGTATTACTCAAAAGTTTTGAATCGTGACAAAAAGTCATAAATAATGAATTGCATATTATTTAGCAGGAATAAACACCTTCTCTAATTATGAAGTCCCAGGCAATTAATCAGGCAATGTTCATTCTGACTTATTTTGAATGTTCCTAACAGCTGCTTTACCCATTTTGAAGACAAAACCATTCAGGCAGTGTATTTCACATCTTTGGATTGCGTTACTCTTGCATCATTCCGGATGCCCACCTAATCCTTTCCTTACTAGAACAAATTGAGCTTATCTCTGTGTAATGAACACCCGCAATAATAGAACTTTCAACAATATATACACTTATTCCTTCTCATCTAAAGTCGAAGTAAAATAAACCTACTTCTTACAGATGCTTCTCTGTCAATGCTCAGATGCTGCCTTTGTCTGTTGCTTTCATGACAGTTGCCACACATGTCCACATTCCCCATCAAGGCAGGGGAATAGGAAACATGGGAGAGAATGTGTTTTTATTTATTTTTATAATGGGTACATATTGGAATATACTGACATCAGTTCTGTTCACATTATCAGTGCCCCAAACTAAGGCACATGGCCCCACAAAGTTGCAAGAAAGTGAGAAAAGTTTACTTCTGGGGAGTCTTATGCTCTAATAAGAGTATAAAGTTTGCTAGAACAGAGAAGGAAGTTACTGGGCTGAAGTATCGATGGTGGCTAACTGCATTATTCTTCATTCACTTAAACTCAGTAGCCTGATCTTAACTCTCACAATAGGAAGTGGGAAGTGTTAAATAATAAATCTTCAGTCCTAAAGTTAATTAGCAAAACACATGAGAAACACCTTTCTGAGTAGCAAACATGAGTCTACTATATGTCCTAGGCTGAGTTTGTGTGAATCGATAAATCTAGTCCTAGCTCCCAAGTTAGTTCCTACCCATCTGGTGAGAGAGTGGCTACATCCATAGATGAAGAGTCCAGGCAATATTTCTTCACATTTGAATCTTCTGATCACCTTTTTAGAACCACCTAAAGCAGAGGTTCTCAACCTTCCTCATGCCACAACACTTTCATACATACAGTTCTTCGTGTTGTGGTGCCCTCCCCCCCAACCATAACATTATTTCCATTGCTACTTTATAACTGTAATTTTGCTACTGTTATGAATCGGGGGACCGTTGTGAAAGGGTCATTAGATCCCCAAAGGCGGCGCGACTCACAGGTTGCGAAACGCTGCCTAGAGTGCTGTTAATAGTTAAGAATCCTGGTTACACACTGGGCAGGGTAAGTCAAGATGATCTGTTCTCAGGGTCCAGAAACCTGCATTCTATCATTGCACCCTAACGAATCAGAGGAGAAATGAATAGATTTTAATTATTTCAAGGTCTCTCCATCGTATTTTTGTCACACATTCCTATGCAGTGGGTACTTCTATACTAGTTATTCCCTGGCAAGACTTAGTTCAAATAGTATAGGATGAAGACATACAGAATTATAGAAAGCTATTAGGCTTTCACGGTTATTGTTTTTCAAATTTTCCATATTAGCCTTGTGAAATAGCTAGGACACATCATGCTCTCACGTGAAAGAGCAGAAACATAAACTGACTCTTGGTGAGGGCAAGAGACTTGCGCTAGTCACCCAACTCTAAAGAGGAAGAGGTGAGTCTCAGATCTTCCTGGTACTCCCGGCCATTCCCTTTTGTTCTCCTATCTTTGACTGACTCCCCAATACTGGGGGTGGGGGTGGGGGTGGGGGTAGGGGTGTCATATCATTCCAAGCATTCTGAGATCCAGTGTGACCATCTCTGACCCACCATGAGGTTTATTTTGATGCCTCTCTCTTCAGTGCGAGCAATTTATTCCAACAGAAAAAATATGTACAGCTTTCCAATTATGCAAATATTTTAGTCAAAGGGTAATCTGAGAAAGAAAAAGGGGAAGTTAAATTGAGTACCTGCTTGAAGCACCAGTTTAGCTCTTTCCATTATGTTGATGGCAATGACTCACAAGGACAAAGGCAAAGGCTTTTGTCACTCTTGTCACTCTTCCATCCTCACCTCGCTTCAGCTGTGCGCATGAGGTTTAAGTGGCCTAGCAGTTTGCATTTACTTGATTATTTCCATGGTACAATGATTATTAAAACGTTCAGTAACTAAGAAGTCATTAATAAATGTCAGATTTTAAAATCACTGAATGCACTTCACTTTTCAAAATTTGAAAAGACCTGAAACTTGTACAGCTCAAACGACCATGTTTGATTCATCTGTGCTTTTAGACTAGCAGTGGGGTTTGCAAGCATTACAGTCTGTGAATGAACTGTCATCACATCTGTCTTAATTGCTTTTCCATCTGTTCATCCAGTGCGCACCTGGACTTGCCTGATTAGATAAGAACTAGGAAGAAAATGCTCCTAATGTTGTTCTTAAAGTCACCTCCAAGGCTGTTTAAAAAATAATAATTTTATTTGATGAAGTGCTAGAGAAGAAAAAAATAAACATGGAACAGAATCCACCAGACTTGTGTTTTAGACTTAGGGCTCCCATTTATTTATGTCATCATTATTAACATATCTCTTCTGTGACATTTTAAACTCTGTTTCTTCATCTATAATGCTGTCTGCCTCTTCACTATGTTATTGTGAAAATAAAGGAAACAATGAACGTGCAAGTGCTTTGTAAATATAAAAGGCAATTTTGCACATCCCACATATTCATATGTTACTGACATCAAATATCAGTGAAAATCTACAGGGTGTGGGATTTTCTTAAAGCATGTTTAAAAAAAGTAAAACATACATATGTGAATCCACTGCTTCCATATGTTTAATTTACTCTCCATTTTGTTGAGTAAAAAATGGGGGTAAAAAACATATAGGAAGGGAAAAGTTTGAAGAACTGGTAGCTCATTAGCATTTTAAATATGCTTTTTAATCCTCCAAAATGTCTTAATCCTCCCAAATGGTTTAATAGTTGAGCTAGTGAGCTGCTACATCCAGGGCAGAGAACGAAGTGCTTGGGTTAGAGAGCACAGCTGAGGCTTCAGCATCCAGAGCAAGCAAATACAGCATGAAGTCATTCCAGATGGATATAAGTACTCATCAGTAGTAGAAAACATTGCACAGAGCAGATTAGAGGAAACAGACCTCCCATTGAATTAGATTAGCACTGGTCTATAAGGTGGGTTTTTAATCATTTGAAGAGGGAGAAGGTCTACACGTAAAAACAACCACTTTGCTATAAAATAAACAAATGGACAGCTCCAGGCACAAGGCTCTGGTGAAGGACAATGTCTGGCCACATGAAAGAAAATGACAATCTGCACAAGGTAGTGAAGAGGAAGACAAAGACTAGGAGTGAAAATGGAAGAAAAAAGGGGCAAAGGAATGAGGAGAAGAGGGAGGGAAAGGAAGGAAAGGATGATAATTGGGCAGACGGCAATCAAATGTAACTAACAGACAGTTCAGGTTTTCCATTGGTTTTTTAGAATGGTGATTTGCAATGAAAAGGGAATTATATTAGAGCTTCAATATTTATCATATAATTTGGTTGAGAAAATTATTATCTAAAGTAACTAGATGGCCCATTGTATGTAAACCTGACACTACAATGTAGTTCAGTTCTTAAAGAAATGCTTACGTTGGCTTCATGAAGTTTTGCATTAAAGATTTTCGCCAGAGTCCATTAAACATTTCTTAATGTGGGTCCTTTAGAGCAGTGATAGTGATAAGACCAAAAACAATCCTTATTTCACAGACGTTTGAAAGAACTCAAAGGCTGCACTGAAGACACTTGCCGAAAACAAAGCATCAGGAATACCAATTCAGATGCTTCAAGAAGTAACTCCCCTATGCCCAGAAACTCAAGGCAGCTGCATGGTTAACTGACTAGACTAGATCCATATTTATGTCAATTCTAAAGAAGGGTGATCCAACAGAAAGTAGAAATCATGAAATAATATCATTAGTATCACAGACAAGTAACATTTTGCTGATGATTATTCAAAAACAGTGGCACCTGGGATATCATCTGGGATTTGCCATACACTCAAGCTGGATTCAGAGGACTGTTTGTAGAAGGGATCTCTTTATTTGTAGAAGGGATCACTTGAATTGTAATGAAATCAGATAACACAGATTATGTAAAGGTATTTGACTAAATGAGCTATAACAGATTTTGGATAAATCTGGATAAAAGCTTTTTGAGTCAGGAATAACCAAGATAATATGGCAAAATATGTGATTTCAGAGCATTTCATTGTGTCCTTGTATAATGTGTATATAGACCAAGAGTTGGTTGTCTGAAAAAAGTAATGAGACATCAAGTTACTTACAATCAGAAAAAGTTGTGCACCTGGGTTTTATCCCTAAGCCATACTTACTGAATCTATCTGTTGATGACATAATTCAAGAAGTTTTACTGTTTGAAAACACAATGTCAAGACTGGAAGAAAACTCATATAGAATCTTCTATATCTGGATAACACAATTTTGCTTGCTAAGAGTGAAGAGGACTTGGAGTATTTGCTGATGAAGACCAAATACTACAGCTATGGACTATACTTAACCATGAAGAAACTAAGTGCCACCATGATAATGGAGAAAATATTTAAATTGTCAGGGAATTCGTTTTACTTGCATATAAAATCAACACCCATGGAAATAGTCAGAAAAGTTAAAGATAGCTTTATAGTGTTTAAAAGCAAAAGGTCATTTTAAGAAATATGATAGATTTTGTGCCAATTTGGCTGGGTCAGGATTCTCCACATAAATGATTCAACAGAATATAATCAACCCTAAGATGGAATTTTCTAGGAGGAGTTAAGTAATTGTGCGAAGAATAGTGTGGAATGCTATCTTCTAATCTGGTCACAGTCCACAGTCTTGATACAACTGAGATTAAGTTTCATTACAATTAGGGGTGTGACTTACTTTTAATTTAAATTGACACTGTGAGGAAGCTGGCTCACTCCTTGCTGGTTCAGATCCTGCATCTGGCTTCTCCACCTCCTGATCTTAGCAATTACCATCACCCTCTGTCTGGTTGCCTGTTAACCTTGGATTCATCCAACTCTACAGTGACAAGCCTCATTTGCTGCCCTTGGTCTCATCACCCTTTTGCTTCCACCACCCTACATTCTTCCTGCTTCCTGATGCAGCTCACTAATAACTTATTTGTTGGCCTTGGAAGCTACTCAAGTCAGGAATGACCTCTAGGTTAACATTTGACACACAGCCTTGAACCAGACTTAATTTAACTGTGTGAGCCACTTTTTTACATAAAAGTGTATATATCCCTTATATATAACTTCTCCATATATGGATGCATATATCTGTAGTATACATAGTGACTATATAGTCCCTATATATATACACACACTATATAGTCACTGGGTTTGTTCTCTAGAGATCTAAGCCTAACACAAGGAGTTAGAGGCACTTGACCAAAGAAACTGTATTTTTAATAGCCTTTTGGAATGTGAAAGCCGGACTAAGCATTATGTAAACAGAAGAAAAATTGATTGATTTGCATTACTACTATGACAAAGAATAATGATGATATCATGGACTGCTAAAGAGCAAACAGATCTGTGTTGGAAGAAGGGTCATCAGAATACTTAGAAGTGATTATGACAAGACTTTCTATCACATACCTTGGTCATGTTATCAGAAGGAACTAGATCTATCATAAAAATGACTTTCAATGACAGGCAGGCAGACAGTAGCTGCAACAATGTGTCCACATACAGTAGCTGTTGTAATGATGCCACAGGACTTGGCGGTCTCTCCTTCTGTTACATGTGGGGTTGGTACACAGAGCAGACTCAGTGGCATCTAATAACAGTGAGTCTCCTGGGGCAAACTAGATTTTTTTGTGTCTTGAATTAACTGAATACAATAGCATTAGTTAATTTAGAACTAACTACATACAATAGCATTAGTGACAAAATAAAGACTGAAGTGTTCAGAGGAGATACATTCAGGTTGACAGCACAACTGACACTTTGACTAATCTCTGGCATGTGTGATGTGTTTTTGATGAAAACTGATTGGTAGGAGAGATGAAAAAGTTGCAAGAGACAAAATTCCAGAGGAAAATGGTAATTATATTAGTTATTTAACCTTATTCATCAACCGTTCTTACAAAGGAAAATTGTGTTGACTTAAACATCACATGTAATAAATATGGTTGACAATAAATATAATTTCAGTGTTAATTTTTAAAGAATGCTTAAACAGAATCTGTTGAAGAGTGTGGCTGTACCAAAAGAGCATATTAAACTACAAATGAAAAAACACACACACACATATTATATATACATATGCACACATAGATGTAACTTTTTGGAGAAATACTTTTCAATATACTTTAAGTGTCTTAAGACTTTCTTTGCAATGTGACTTATAACCACTATTAAGAATCATCAGACATTTTGTATACAAAGGAAACAATTGGTGTTCAGCCTCAGAGTGAGCCCAGGTGCGGAGGAGAATGACCACCTAGAGGATTTCCATCTGTAGTCTTTATGGCATCAGATTACTGGTCACTCTCCTGTGACCACCTGCACAAATTCAAAGCACCACCATTTTATCTCAACAGTGAGTGCTTTATTGTTCTTCTTGGGCTCATTTAAATGTCATTGTGATGTGACATATAGTAGCAATATAAAGATTTCTCAGAAAGCGATTCTTATATATACTGTTTCCCAAATAATCTCATTTTGCTCTTATGTCCTGGTTGTGATCTGTGATGACAATAGCCATTGGGTTTCTCATCTGTGAAGTGACAGAGACAGACTCCAAACACATGGATCTTACATTTTCAATAAAATGTATTAACCAAGAACAATCTCATTGATATTGTTCCAGTCCTAAATATAATCTATAATAGCAGTTAACTACACACCCCGACCAATAACCCCCACTCCCACCATGTTTGGCTCATTTGTGAGCCATTTGGTACAAGCATCAAAATTTTAGAATGCTTTGGTGGGGAAGTTTCTTCATTTAAATCCTTACTTAAAACAAGAAAATTGCATGCTATCAGCCAGATTTCTTGGTCACAAGAAACAGACATTAACTTACAAAAAGTTTGTGTGTGTGCGCTCATAGATCTATTGGTAGTAGATGACTGGTACAATGGGCTACCGGAAGAACTAGCAAATCTCTCTTGGAAGACACACAGACAGAATGCTTCTTAGAAACTGAGATGGCAAGATTCCTCAGGTATGTTGGACACCTTATTAGGAAGCACCAGCACCAGATATCGATCCATAACGAAGAGGAAAACTACCAATGATCTGGGTAGCCAGCATGGCTTCAACAATGAGCATATGCATAACAATTGTGGTCCAGACACAGATAGTGCTGGTTCTGTTATGCATAGTCATTGTGAGTCCAAAGCCATTGGTCATTACAACTGATGTATGGTGAATGAGGGTAGGTTCTCAAGGAATTCAGGGAATCATATTCATAACAACAATATAAATCTTTATCCTGACTCAATTTCCCCTCAGACCTATGCAAGTAAAATAAAAATGAAAGATTTCTAGTGTGATGCAGAGGGCTGGTAACTCCAAGGTCAATGGTTCAAGCCTGGTAGCCAATCTGAGGGAAAAAGATGAGGCTTTCTGGTGCTGTAATATTTACAGTCTTGGAAATCCAGAAAGGTAGTTTTACCCTGTCTCATCATGGGTCAGAATTGTCCCATGGGAAAGGAGTTTGTTTTTTTTTTTCATTTGGATATATAACACATTCTAACAAAACCCATAAAATTCAAACCCCTTGTCACCATATATAGGGATGGAAATGCAAATTCTCAGAAGAGTGGGCAGGGTAACCAAAATTAACTTGGAATCTGAAAACAGTCCTGTCCAAACTATTCATAGGCAAGTTTTAACTCACCTTAAAGCTGTGCCTGATAGTGCAGGACTTGTGACAGATCTGACCCCACCATACCTGGGCAAAACTCTAAGGGCATGCAACAGATCAGAAAGGGGAGCAGAGCAATGAATTCTCCAGGGAATAACAAAAATAGACTTTGGGGCCAGGGCATGGCAACCCATCAGACTCCACTGGATAACACTCCTAAGGGTCAACAAACAGAACTGGAACTATTTATAGGCTTTTCTTTTTTGTACATTGTTGTTTTGTTTTGTTTTCTTTTGTTGTTTTGATTTACTCTGTCTTGTGTTTGTGCTGATAATTATGTCTGCATGTCTATCTATATAAAATTGGCAGGATAAACAATGTGGTGGAGAAAACAATGGAACTGGTGGTGGTGGTGTGGGGGCAGGGGTGGAGGGTTAGGGAGGGGAGATGGGAGATAGGGAGGAGGGGAAAGGAAATGGGAGTTGACAAGGGAACAACAAGTAATCTAAAATCAATGCCTAGAAGGGTGTAGGATGCCTGGTAAGGCTTGATCAAGGGCAATATAACTGAGAAGAATTACTGAAATTCGAATGAAGGCTGAACATGATAGTGGGACAAGAGGAAAATAAAAGGAATGGAGGAAGAACTAGGAGGCAAAGGACACTTATAGTGGTCTAAATACAGGCATGTGCATATGTAAATATATTTATATATAATGATAGGGAAATAGTTCTATGTAGACAAAATGGGTACATAAGTAAATGTGGTGAAGAAAGCTGATGATACCCAGCTGACGACACTAAAAGATACAGTGTCTGGGGTACTAAAGGCTTAAAGATAAGCAAGCAGCCATTGAGCTGAGAAGCAACAAAATCCACATGGAAGAAACACACCAGCCTGTGTGATCATGAGGTTTCGATGGTGTCAGGTATAAGGCATCAAAGGCCCAGAACAAAAAATCATATCAATCTGAATGAAGGGGAGTGTGGAGTGGAGACCAAAGTCCATCTGTAGATAATTGGACACTGACCATACTTACCTGGCAGGGGATATATCATGATCATGACAATGGACATTGACCCTTACAGAAGGGTCACAGAGAAGAGATGAGCCAGTAACGGTGCAGTACATCACCAATGAAATATTGAACTTTCCTCTAGTTCTTTAATGCTTCACCCCCTCCCCCACTATCATGACCCAAATTCTACCTTACAAATCTTGCCAGATCAGAGCATGTACACTGGTACAGATAAATTCTGGATACACAGGAAATCCAGGACAGATAAACCCCTCAGAACCAATAATGAGAGTAGCGATACCAGGAGGGGATGGGGAAGGTGCTGGGATTAAGACGGGAGCCGATCACAACGATCTAGATAGAACCCTCTCTCAGAGGGCAGAGAACAGAAGTGGGTGAAAGAAGACATTGGTCAGTGTAAGACATAAAAAAAAAAAATAATTTATAAATTATCAAGGGTTCTTGAGGGAGGGTGCTTGGGGGAGGGAGGGGGAAAATGAGGAGCTGATACCAAGGGCTCAAGTAGAAAGAAGATGTTTTGAAAATGATGATGTACAGATGTGCTTGATACAATGTATGGATGGATTGTGATAAGAGCTGTATGAGCCCCCAATAAAATGATTAAACACACAAACAAGCTGTGCCTGGCTCCAAACCATATGCTGACCATGGCCTGGCGTTTGCAGGACTCTGCTCTGAACTCTTCCATTTTATGTCACTTGTGGTCAGGTTTCTAGAGGAGTAGGGGCTTGTGCAGCTCGACCAGCTCAGTTATTGAGACAACTGGACAAAGATGAGGAGAGTTATGGACATCTTGGTCATGCATATTCTTCAATTATGAAACTTGAATTAGTTAGATCAGAATTGACTGAAGTTCTTATTTACAACAGAAATTCATGGAGTTCCCACTTCAGAAGAAATGTATTCAAAAATTGAAAACTAATAAGGCTATGTTACATTTAGAAAAGAATCGGCTTCCATCCCCAGTGCTTCATGTGTACACCAGTTTGACAATTACTTATTTAGAGAAATATAAGAACAGATGTTGACCTTTCTTCTGTAAAGATTTGTGTGATTGGATATTTCTCAGGCAAAATCTAAATACACAAAGTTAAGTTTCCTAGGATCTTCCAGCTTGGAAACTTTCCCAAGCTACTTGACAACAAGCCCCGTGAGACTTGGAATCAGTGAGACCATGTGTCATAAGTCACCTAAAAGTAGCACGGGCCATTCAAGTCACCATGCCAGAGAAGCAGTCCTGTCTGAGAAAACCAGAACTTTCATTTTGTATTCATATCTCATGGATGCTTAAATCCCAGTAGCAAGGGAAGGTCAACTGCTGGCCAGACACAGAAATGAAATCATATCAAAATTTGACTGACAGGGAGAGACAGAGGTAAGATGGGTAGAAGCGGGAAAGGGGATGGAGGGAAGAGAGGCTATGAGGAGTTTTTGCAAAGAAATATATACCTTAAAACTGGTCATGTCAGAAATGTTTCCATAAGAAACTGCATAGTAAAACTTGAGAATAGCCATTAATCCAAACCATAGCTACGGTAAAAATTCCACCCTGTATATTCCTACAAAAAAATGAAACCCAGTTATTGAATCCATTTTGGTGCTTTGTGACCCTAAAGAGAATTTCCAAGGCTGTAAGTTTTTATGGGAGCAGCTAGTGGGTTCAAACTACTAACCTTATGGTTAACTAACAGGTCACTCACCACACCACCAGGACTCCCTGCAAAGGCTTCTCTTGACCAAAGCATGAGAATGTAAGTATGACCTCACAATTATAATCTCCCCTCTTTCTTGGACAAAAATCATTACTTTATTGAAATAATTAACTGTATTGGTTCATGAAAGAACAGTATGGTAAGTATATGATAGTCCAGAATTTATACTCGGTGACTTAATTGGACTGTCTGGTAATTCATCAAAAATATTCTTAATACCAAATTATACTATTTAGCTTTGTCAACGCCCTGCTTTCCTGGGAAGCACGTTTAAGGCTGGAATTGGTGCCAGTAAGAGCACCTGCGCACCTCAGCATGGCATCAACTATTCACACTCACCTCCTCCTCCTCCAGGTAAGCGATCTAAAACTTTAATTAAGCTTATCGTTTCTCAAGTCTCATGAGTGTACAGCTGACCTACAATTTCTGCATATTCTATACTACTCTACTGCTTGCAATTCTCATAAGTCTACTGCATCTATGAAAAGTTTCCCATCACCATAATGTTAAAGCTTTCTGGATCTCCCAGGTCCCAAACAACTGAATTTGATCACTCTATGCATTATGTTAGAGACAACGAGAGTTTCTTCAATACAATACTCTGTGCAGGGCAGAAAAACATTCATGGATAAATCATGCAATACTTAAATTCTGTTTTTCTGTTAACATTTTGAAACCTTATATCTTTAAAGTAGAATATTAGCTTCCTTTTATTCTAGTCTTCCCTATATTTAGCTGTTTTTTTTCCCCACAAAATGATATTCAGTAAGCATTTGCTATTACATTTCATCCTTCATATAGATTTTCTATCTGACAGTGGAAAAATGTGGTTTTGGGTGTGTTAATAAATGGGTCATTAGATCTGGCAGACATCACTTTGCTTCTGTAGAAAACTCTTGAAAAATTTCTTCTTAGAATATCTTAGTCCACACTAGTTGTCATTGCCAATACAATATTAATATATTAACTGTGGGCTACAATAAATCTAATTATGTTCCTCAACTGAGCAATTAGACAATTACCTACATGAAATTATTCAGGGTTATTCTTGACCCAAGAATGGAGCTGAGCTCACAAGATACTGTCGACTGTGAAAAAGTAGGAATTGGTAATGTTTATGACAATTTGGGAAGAAAAATGCTAGAGACAGTTGAAAAAGGCATGGGAATAACTTCATTTACGAGGCCAAGAGAATAACCTCTACATGGATGGCAAACTTATTTAGTGTGAATTACGAGGAGCCTGCTACAGAGCAATGAAAAGAAGAGAAAGAGGCAGTGGGCAATGACTACCACATTTTACAATAAAAAAATCATTTTAATATATCTGTCTGAAAAACAAACTTTACCAATCATTTCTCATTTCTCCTTATCCTGGGCCCCTGGAAGATAGGGATCTAAAATTCCTTTTTGCACATGAATAGCTAGGTACCTGAGAATAATGTTGTAGCCAAATGAACGGTCTTGTACAAATTATACTGAAGTCAATTAAACAAAAATTTTCAAGTATACATGTGCAGTAAATATCTAATATGTGAAATAATAAATGTAAAAAGATTTTAAAAACTATAACAGACTATAAATGGTAGTTATTAGCAGGACAAGATTCACAGGACAATGGATATTAAATAATAGTTATCTGTTATAAATTGAGAGTGTGGATGCTTAATTTAAACAAACAAAAAAGGTATGTTTTGTAATATTGGAGAATATTAGAGAATTAAGGGGCTCAAGGAACAGGGACATCTCATTGTTCTAGACTTCCTGTTGTTGAACGCGATCAGTCCATTCCACTTCCTATTGTCCTTATGCAAACTGGTGTGAGACATTGGCCTCTTTGTTCCACTTTGACCATTGTTCTTATATTTGAGCCACTTACGTGGCTGCCACTGTCAGTGCATCTTGTGTAAGGTTTCCTTTGCCAAGCGTGATGTCCTTCTCCAGGAACTGCCTCTCCTGACAACAGGTGCAAAGTGTGTAAGACAAAGTCGCATTACCTTTGCCTCTAAGTATCACTCTGGCTATACTGTTCGAAGACAGATTTGTTTCTTCTTTTGGCAGTCTATGGTACTTTCAATATTCTTTGCCTGCACCATAATTCAAATGCATCAATTTTTTTTTGGTGTTACTTATTCAATGCCCGACTTTCATGAGCATATAAGACCATTGAAAATACTTTGGCTTGGGTGAGATGCACCTTATTGTTCAAAGTAACCTCCTTGTTTTTCAGCCCTGTGAAATGTCTTGCACTTCTGTTAAGTGTCTCGACACATTCCCAACTGCGATGTGTCACTGGATCGCTTGTCTACTGCTTCCAGGAGCATCGGTTATGGATCCAAGGAAGAAAAACATCCTTGAAAACATCAATCATAGGGCAATGAATGTACAAATGTGCTTTACACAATTGATGTATGTATGGATTATGATGAGTTGTATGAGCCCCGAATAAAACGATTTAAAAAAATAAAAGGAAAAAATGATATTAAGATAACAGAACAATACTGACTACCTCATCAGTAGATCATGACTCTCACCTAGCACCTTGTGAGTTGTTGCCAGACATACATTATTAATAAATGCGCCAAACAGCCAAAAAAAGAAAACATCAATCGTTTCTCCATTTATCAAGATATCACCTATTGGTCCACTTATAAGGACTCTGGTCTGCTTACACGGAGTTCTAATCCATTCTGAAGACTGCAATATTTGATCTTTTTTTTTTCTTTCATGTTTTATTTTTATTTATTTATTTATTTATTTTTAACATTTTATTAGGGGCTCATACAACTGTTATCGCAATCCATACACACATCAATTGTGTAAAGCGCATTTGTACATCGTTTCTCAAAACATTTTCTCTCCATTTAAACCCCCGACATTAGGTCCTCATTTTTCCCCTCGCTCCCCGCTCCCCCTCCCGCATGAGCCCTTCATAGTTTATAAATGGGTATTTTGTCATATCTTGCCCTGTCCGACATCTCCCTTCATCCACTTTTTGGTTGTCTGTCCCCCAGGGAGGAGGTCACACACAGTTCCATGTAATCGGTTCCCTCTTCCCGGCCCATTCTCCCTTTACCCTCCCTGTTTTGCCACTCACACCACTGGTCCTAATATTTGATCTTAATAAGCAAGTGCTGCAAGTCAGTGTGTGTCCTCTTCACATCCAGAGCATTAACAACACTTCATTTAAGGCAACGCCTCTGATTATTTGCTCAGTATATAGCTTGAATAGATAAGCAAGAGGATGCAACCCTGGTGCATACTTTTCCTGATATTAAATCATGCAGCATCCCCTTGTCTGTTCTATTTACAAAACTACCTATTGACCCATTTGCAAGTTTCCCCTGGGCACAATGTAGTGTTTTGCTGTTCTTCTCAAGGCTATTCATAGTTTATTATGGTTCACAAAGTTAAACGTCTTTGTGTTGTCAATAAAATATAATAAACACCTTTCTGAGATCCTCCCCTCTAAACTAAGGCCAATCTGACATTAGCGATACTATCCCTTGTTACACGTCCTCTTATGAATCCAGCCTGAGCCTCCAACAGCTCCCTATCAATGTACTGCTGCAAACATTGTTGGGTGATCATCAGTAAAATTTTATTTGCATATATTCAATCACTCTGTGGGGTCACCTTTCTCTGAAATTGGTAGAAATATGGATCATGCCCTGTATTACTCTGGGTACTTTAGAGAAACAAAGCCATAGAAGGTCATATGTATAAGAGAGAATTGTATATAAAGGTTAAGTGTGCATCAAGAAAACATCCCAACCCAGTGCTACCCAAGCCCACAAGTCCAACATTAACCCATTAACCCATATGTCCAACACCTATCCACAAAGTCCTCCTCCATCTTGCAAAACAAACACAATGATGCCAACTGCAGGAGGAAAGCTGAGTCAGTGAATGTGTAAACATCTCAGCACTGGCAGGGGTCTCCACACGGCTGCCCCAGCACCCAGGGCTGCATCGGGGTAGATCCATGTGGCTTCTCTTTGGGAATGTCTTGCAGGAAGTGAGCCTTGCCAGCTGAAGCAGGGAACTGCTAAGGAAGCTGCACCCTGGTCTGACCATCACAAAGCAAGAGACCTGAGAACTTGAAAGGCGAGGCTCACTGAGCCATTTATCCCTCCGTCCTTCAATTAATCCCACATGTGTTTATTCGGACAAGTTGGCACAATAAACTAACTATCTCATGCTCAGTGAGTTCTTGGGAGAAAGATGAGGCTTTCTACTCCCATAAAGAGTTATAGTCTTAGAAACGGCAAGGGCAGTTCTACCCTGCTTTGTAGGGTCACCATAAGTCAGAATCAGCTCGATGGCAGGAAAGCGAGTCCAGTACGTTTGTTAAGTAGGTCTCTCCCAAATTTCCTAGCAGAGACAAGTAAGTGCTTCCCGTTTTACATCACTTGTTAAAATATTTGTATTTAACACATATTTGGTAGAAATTCATTGTTTTTGGCTAATTCAGTTCAGCTTGAATTTCTTCTTCCAGCACCATTGATTCTTTCTTATACATTATCTCCTGAAATGGTGGAACGTTGACTAGTTCTTCTTGGTACAATGACTCTTTGTATTCTTTCCATCTTCTTTTGATGCTTCCCGCGTCGTTCCTGCTTCTCCCATGGAATGTTTCAATATTGCAAATCCAGGCTCGAACCTCTTCCTGAGCTCCTGAAGCTATGTTAAGCATGTTAAGCATGTTCTTCCTTTTGGGCTTTCTCATTCTAGGTATTTACACATTTCACTACAATATTTTACTTGCAATTCTAGAGCTGTCCTTTGAAATTTTTTATTCAGTTATTTTACTTCATCATGTCCTCTATGCGCTTTAGCTACTCTAAGATTAATAGCAAGTTTCAGTGCCTCCTCTGGCATTCACTTTAATCTTTTCATTTTTTCCTTTTTAAAAACAACGACATAACGTTTTACTTCCTTCATCAATAGTGTTCTTGATGTCCTCCCCTAGCTCACCAAGTCTTCAGTCATTAGTGGTCAAAGTGCCAAATCTGTTCTAGAAATGATTTTAAAATTCACATGGGATAGACTCAAGTTTGTAGTTTGGCTGCTGAGTATTTCTTTAATTTTCTTCAGCTTCAATCTGAAATTACTTATGAGTAATCAGTCAGTTCCGTAGTCATCTGGCCCAGTTTCAGCTGCTGTACCGAAGTGCTCCAGCATCTCCAGCATCATACGTAGTCAATCTGATTTCTTCGTATTCTGCTGGGAGAAGTCCCCGCAGAGAGTCACTGATTGGGTTGTTGGGAAAAAAAGTATTTCTGTGCAGAATTCATTGAACTTGTGAAGTTCTATCATGCGATCTCCAGCTTCAATTCTCTCCTCACGATCCTATTTTTCCACTCTGTCCCTTCCTCTCTGTTTCCAACGGGAGACGGTGGATTACCTCTCCCTGCTGAAGCGGAGTGGCTGCTGTGGGAGGTTTTTTCCTGTTAGCTCTCCTGGGAGCAGCAGTCAGTGAAACTGCTCTGTCCACAGTGGGTTCTGTTCCCAGAATCCTTCAGTGGTGTTATTTCATGGTGAGGAAAAAGACTAAAGAGATTAAATCTCTGCTTCAAACATGTATCCCACATAGAGAAATAGAGAGGATAACTCAGCCAAGAGTCTATCCAGGAGTGTAGAGTCATTATTTTGAATGTCAGTTAAATGTCAAATCTGGTTAAATATATCAAGATAAGCAAAAGGGCAGAGGTTAAGTTTCTCATGTTCTCATTGTAGAAAATCTCCAAACTTATCTTTTTGTTGACCTCAGATTTAGTGCATAAAGGACTATCTGAATAATAGGCTATGAAAACTATTAACATTGTTCTTAGTTTATTTTCTTCAGAATCATTTATAGTTTATATTACAAATATCTTCTCTTAGTGATGACAACTTTAGCCAAATGAGACCCTCTTTCTCTATTCTTCCAATCAGAACCCTTCAATCATCTAATGTTTGACATACCTTAAACACAGATATTTTCCAATATGCTGTTTTAGCTGAATGGGGTTGGACAGGTAGCTGAATGGTAGGAGTGAGAGATATGTGTCTCACAAAAGCTAAAGTGCTCAAACAAATCAATATATTCAATATAAAGGTGCATACACAGAAACTGATTGAGGACACAATTTATTACACTCAATTTCTTCCTTTCAATGAAGGCTAATAATACTAATTGACTGTCAAGAAGCTTAATGGTCTTTGAATTCTTATAGGCGGTTTATATATCGAAGAAGATGTGAAGATAATTAGCTGTAAAGGAGAAGTGGCATCAAGGAAGGGTGCTAAGTATGTTGGAGTGTGTGGATGACACGCACCGACCATAGGTGATTCCTGCAAACAGCACCAGACCATCTGGGGCTTACTTCACTTGTGTCAATTACATGTCTTCCTAATTTGTGAGCTGAGAAGAGCTAGATAAAAAAAAAATGTATAATTGCTGAAGTAGTAGATCACACAAGCTATAGAATATGCTTGAATCCAGTTATAATTATTCAAAATTGTTAAATGCACTATTTGTCTCAAGAAGTTTGCATTTTGAAAATTGAGATAAGATAGCCAAACTATGGAAGCAAATAATGAGGCATTTTCAAAGATTATGCAGCCCTAGGTGGAGTAGGGAAAATTTAGCAATATGCAAACCTACCATATTCTGCTTTGCATAGTACCATCTTTCCATTCTAAGGTCTCTACGTCGTTCACAAGCATTCTTATTCAGAAGGTAAGGATGCAGTGATATTTTCTCACTCTGGATGGGCCTTTGAGGAGCTGTGCATTGGGCAACAGCTCTTTTCTTCTTCCAAGTGCTCCTGCTGAGACCACCAACACAGGTAGATGCACAAAGAAAAGTGACAGTAGTTTACATCCTATTTTCTCTAGGTGTGATAATAACAGGTGCTCAGAAAGTTTCTCCCACCACCAGAAAGGAGAAAAACTGCCCTAGCAAATTACTTGGGTTGCCCTGGAAACCATTATGCTGCCTGAAAGGAATAGATTTATCTAAAAGACAGATACCATCTCTCAATACAGTGGTTATAATTTATCAGAAAGAAGTTAGGCCAAAAAAATATATTTTTCATTCTTGGGAAGGAACAAGACTAGATATCAAAATTCAGATTTAAGAAGTGAGGAAAAGGATGTTTCTTTAAGAACAGATTCCTAAAAAGAGTCTATATACTTGTCCCTGAAGGAGTTCTAGACTATTCACAGAAGCCAATTTAGATACCGGGTAAGTGGAAGGTCATAGAAGGTCGTGATCCTTTATGCACACAATATTACTACTGCCAATACTTCTAGTTATAAAGCACTCGAAACACTCTCATTTTGGGAATCTGATTTTAAAAAAAAGTGCAGGTCTTTTCCCAAAGGGAGACAGAGAGAGACAGAGAGAGAGAGATTGAAATTCATAAATATATTTATAGATATAGATACACAAGGATCTACATCTAATTTTCAGGATTTTATGAGACAACCTAAATCCTGTCCATGGCTGTTGAATTCAGAATATTTGAATGAGTGTGTATCCCCATGACAGCATCCAGGAATTGCTTATCTTAAACCATATTACACTCAGAGAATGCTGCCTGGTTTCAAATAGGAGAAAGGGTGTGTCAGGATGGGAGCCCTCACTATTCGTACTCACTGTGTTTGCGAAGCAAAGCATATGAATAACTTCACTGTATCAAGAAAAAACTGGAGTGGGTCTGGGAGGACAATTTGATCACCATCGGCAGTTTGCAGATGGCACAACGCTTGTTTGCTGAAAGCAAAGACGACGGGAAACACTTGCTGATGAAGCCCAAAGATGACACTCTCCAGTATGGAACGTTCCTCTCATGAAGGAAAAAGAAATCCTGACAACTGGAAGAATGAGCAACATCATTATAAAAGAAAAATACTGTTTATCAAGAATTTCATTTTACTTGGATCCAAAATCAACGCCCATAATCAGGAAAGCAAAAGAAATATTGCATTGAGAAAATTTGCCATAAAAGGGCTCTTTAAAATATTCAAAAATTGCAATGCAACTTTGAGCAGGAAGATCTCTATGATCCAAGCCATAGTATTGTCAATTATCTCCTGTGCATGCAAAAGCTGGACAATAAATATGGAAAACTTAAGAAAAATAGATGCCTTTGAATTATGCTCTACATATGTTCACTACAAATATCAACTATTATACGGATTATGAGAATAAATTTGTTCGTGGAAAAAGTTCAGCCAGCGTATTCTTTGGAAGCAAGTAAGGTAAGACTTTATCTCTCTCATACTGTGGCATTTGGTCAGGAGGGAGTAGTCTTTAGAGAAGGCCCTCCATATTGCCTGGTCACACAAGGGTCAGGTAAGAGGAGTAAGACACTCAATTAAATAGAGTGAGCCTAGATGGAACAATGCCCTTAAACATATCAGTAATTGTGAGGAAGACATAGCAAAAGGTAGTGTTTCGGTATATTGTACATAAGATTCTGTGATTAGACAGCTCCTAAGAAAAATCAACTGCAAAGTAAGGTAATGGAGACACAAATGCTTAAATGTTCAACTACTACTGAAAGGCAGTTGCTTCAAACCCACCCAGAAACACCATGGCCTTTGGATATGACTTCCAAATGGACATAGCCTTGAAAAGTCCCTGGAACTATTGTCCTGTACATATGAGGATGTAATTGGTTGCAATTCACTGGTTAACAGCTACTACCACCACCATATCAGGTACTATGAAGACTAAGGTGTGCCTGACCCAAGCCAAGGTGAAGACTTGTTATGTATATTAAGCCTTTTCCCTTGACAAATACAGGAATGATGAGAAGGGGTGGCAGCAGGATGAAGTGTATAGCTGGGAACCTGCTGAATGACTAAATAATAAAATGACTTATTGAAATTTCAGAATGGCATCATAGATTAGTCCTACTCAATATGATAAAATCATTATAGTTCATATTCATCAAGTAATTTGACTGTGCCAGCATTGTTCTAGCTGTTTTACATATACTCACACTAATTTAATATTCACAATTTCAAGAGATAGATAGGTCCATGAGACTCAAAATAAAAGGTACTTCTCTAAAAATATGTACTGGGTAAGGGACTCTAACAACATATCAAATAAGATAATTTAACTTACAGAAACCAAGATATCACTCCACAATTTTGTAGCACTATATAAAAATTTCATTATTTCTGCTCATTATTTTCTTACTTTAGCGGTATGGCTTGCTGTCACACTTCTGGTTTTTTTAATGACAATGTATATAATCAATACATGTGTAAGTCAAAAACATTGCTACAAAAATAATGGGACCTTTTATTTAAAATAAACCCTCAAACATGGAACTATTGTTCCTTAGCATAACCTCTATATAGGCCTAAAGATTTTGGAAAGCAATATATCCTTCCATCCAGCCCTGCTGGCACAGGGGTAATGCATGGGGTTGCTATATAAAATGCCAGTGGATCAAAACCAGCAGACACTCTGTGGGAGAAACACTGGACTTTCTATTCATAAAAAGTTAGACTCTCAGACAGTCACAGGAGCATTTCTACCCTCTCCTGTAGGGTAACTATGAGTCACCATTGACTGGATGGCAGTGAGTTCTTGAGTTTAATTCTTCCCTATGAAAACTTAAAAAAATCATGCTCAATATATCTGAAACTGAGAGAATTCAGGAAAAAAATTATGCCTCAAGTTTCAATATTGAATGATTCTATGAGAAAAATATTGAATGATAGAAGTTGATGGAAGAAATACAGTCACTATAGCAAAATCAATTAATCAATATTGCACCATTTCAGGAGGTAGTATATTAGCTAGAACCAATATTGCTGAAGAAAGGTGTTCAAGTGGCAATCAATACGTTATTCAAAAATAAGGATCTAGGCTTCAGTGGAATACCAATTGAAATTTTCAATAAGCTGATGAAACAAGAGAAGCCCCTACTTGTCTATGCCAGGAAATTTGGAAGAAACGTGACCCAAAAGAATGCTCAAATTACAGAGCTATATCATTGCTATCGCACTCTAGTACAATTTTGCTGAAGATCATACAACAATGATTGTAGATGTAACAATGATTGCAGGAGTACATTCACAGGAAACTGCCAGAACTTCAGGTTGGATTTAGAAGAGGTTGTGTAGCAGAGAATCCTAGAAAGATGCTTACTTATGTTTCATTGTTTATGCCAATGTGTTTATTCCACTGTGTGTTCCACAATAAACTATGGATAACTTTGAGAAGAATGGGAATTCCAGAAGTCTTTATTGCACCTATGAGGAATGTGTACATGGATCAAGAGGCAGTTCTGAAAGGGCAACAAGGAAATATCACATGGTTCAAAATGAAGTAAGGTATATATTAAAACTGTATCCTCTCACTGTACTTGTTCAATCTGTATGCCGAGCAAGTAACCAGAGAAGCTGGCTTATATGGAGTAAAAGGGGCATCAGGATTGTAGGAAGGCTAATTGACAACCTGTGATATGCAGATGACACAACCTTGTTTACTGGAAGCAAGGAGGACTTGAAGCAGTTGTCGATGAAGATGAAACATTACAGCCTTCAGCATTGATTTTGAGTCATTATAAAGAAGGCTAAAATTATCACAATTGGACCAACAGGTAATATCATGATACCTGGAGAAAAGGTTGATATTGAAAAGGATTTTGTCTTGCTCAGATTCACAATTAATGCTTGCAGAAGCATCAGTCAAAAGATCAAACTGCATTGTGTTTGGGAAATCTGTTGCTCAAGGCCTCTTTAGAGAACTGAAAAGAGGGATGTTACTATGAAGACTAAGGTGCAATGCTATTTTCCATTTTCTCATGTGCCTGTGAAAGTTGGGAATTGAATAAAGAAGATAGAAGAAGAGGTAACACATTTGAATTGTGGTGCCGGAGAAGAATATTGAAAGTACCATGGACTGCTAAAATGGCAAATTAACCTGTCATGGAAGAAGTATGACCAGAGTTCTCATTGGAGGCAAGGATTGGAAGACTTCATTTTACATACTTCAGACATATTGTTGGAAGATACTGGTCCCTGGAGAAGGGCATCATATTTGGTAAAATGGTGTGGCAGTGAAAAAGAAGAAGGTTCAGGAGGCGATGGATTGGCATGGTGGCTCAACATTGGTTTCCGGTATAGGAACAATCGCAAGGGTGGTACATGGAGGGGCAGGGTTTCCTTCTGTTTTGCGTAGGGTTGCTATGAGTTGAAACAGACTCACTGGGCCTAACAACAACAAGAACTTTGCATTTTCCAATTTATAATATGCCGATTGGAAGTTATTCAAGTATTGTGGCATCTTTCCGGTATCCAAGCCACGTTTCTTCAAAATATTCTCTGAGTCCTAGAACAAGAAATCTGAAGCAAGATCAAGGCCGTAGGGTAGATGGGTAAGATTTTCCATCAGCATTATAAGAGAACAGCTCTTGCTACCCTCTGATATGAGAAAGAGAATAAGCATTGTGCTAACGGAAAATAACCTCTTGGGCGACTCTCCTGGCCATTTTCCCACCAATGCACTTTTCAATCATCTAAAATGTCCTACATTCCTTGTTTGTCCTGTGTCCTGTGAGAGAATTTCTCAAGGTTACTCCTTTGGATTCCTCACAGGGCAGGCGCAATAAGCTTCTCCTCTGAATACAATGGGCCCAGCTGATCCCCTGGGAAACTGTTTTGATTGAAGCTATTTCTGGTTTGCGAAGGCACCTTGATTAGAATATCCAAGTGCATTGATGAAAGAACTTGTCTTCAACAACACACTGAGTTCAGAGACATGTTTAAATATATTTTGTTGGGAATAACCCTGTGCGTATATAACTATGAACACTATTAGCAATACTTTTTGACTTGTCCTCATATGAAATAAGAGTTATAAACTTTCCTCTTAAATTTTTTTAGATGAATTCTACAAATTTAGTGTCATATCTCACTAAGTGTAATGAATTGAGATTTATATGAACCTACGATTAGATACATTAGAACTATGCCTATGGGTTTCTGAGATTTGTAACATTTTAGTCAAAAGCCACATCTTTCTCCCTAAGGGCTGCTGGTGGTTTCAACTGACCTTGAGGTTAGCAATCCATTGCATGATTACGACGCCACCCGGGCTCTGTCCTATGGGGGCAGAGGGCTCTATCACTACTGGGTTGCTATGTGTGAGAACAGACTGCATGGCAGTGAGTTTGAGAGGATAAAACACAAATCACGCAGAACGAGTCCCCCGCCCATAGACTTTAATTTGTCTCTGGGTTGGTGGGGTCCTTTAGTACACTACATCTCTCCCTGTTCGTCACTGTTGGCCTTCATCTTCATTGCCATCCTAATCCTTTGAGTATCTCAGCTTAATTCAAGGAATTCAAATTTAGTAGCAGTCTCTGGGGCTCGTGGCATATATATATTATATATCCATTAGTATTTTATGTCACGTTTGCTGTAGGATATCCTTAATTTCAATTTAATTTAACAATATTGTTTCAATTGCTTATTTGGCCTTAGGAATTAGTTCACTTTCTTTTTTTCTTTTTTTTTTAAATTTATTTTTTTTACCATTTTATTAGGGGCTCATACAACTGTTATCCCAATCCATACACACATCAATTGTGTAAAGCACATTTGTACATCATTTCTCAAAACATTTTCTCTCCATTTAAACCCCCGACATTAGGTCCTCATTTTTCCCCTCCCTCCCCACTCCCCCCTCCCACATGAGCCCTTGATAGTTTATAAATGGGTATTTTGTCATATCTTGCCCTGTCCGACGTCTCCCTTCATCCACTTTTCGGTTGTCTGTCCCCCAGGGAGGAGGTCACACACAGTTCCATGTAATCGGTTCCCTCTTTCCTACCCATTCTCCCTTTACCCTCCCTGTTTTGCCACTCACACCACTGGTCCTATAGGGCTCATCCGTCCTGGATTCCCTGTATTTTCAGTTCCTAGCTGTACCAGTGTACCTCCTCTGGTCTAGCTTTCTTAAAATATCAGTAATTCATTGTAATTTAGGGCTTGAGAAAAGGGAGTTAAATGATAATTTTAAAACAAACTTTTTGAAGTCCTCTTCAAGTATTGTAATTTCTGATATATAAATAATTTGAGGCAGGAGAATTTTTGCCTATATAATCTCTCACATGGGTAGAAGTAGAATTCTTTCTAGTACCTGCTCATAACTGTCCCACGTAAGGAACAAAAATTCTTCTCACCTTCAAATCATCACATTGCTGCATACTATATTAATCAACAACACCAACCACATTGCTGTCAGTTTGGTTCTCATTGATAGAAACCATATGCAGGGTTTTGGAGATGATCAGCCTTCACAGGATCAAACATCAACATTTTTCTATGAAGGCGTCGGTGTGTTTGAATGGTTAACCTAGCAATTGGCAGCCCCCAGCCGAACACAGAGTGCAACCAGAGCTCCTTGGATACTATAGTTGTTGTTGCTTCTAGGTGCCCTGCAGTCGGTTCTTATTCACAGGAGCTTATTCACACATGCACTATGCAGGACAGAACAAACACACTACCCAGTACTGTGACATCTGTACAATTGCTTTATGCATGAGCTCACTATTGCAGCTACTGTGTCAGTTCATCTCCTTGACGGTCTTCTTCTGCTCTGCCCCTCTCCTTGACAAAGCATAATGTCCGTGTCCAAGGACGGGCCTTTTCTGATAGCATCTCAAAAGCAGGGGAGATGAAACTTCACCATCATCCCGTTTGAGGAGCTTCAGGCTATATTTCTTCCAAGACAAATTTGCTTGTTCTTCTGACAGACTACCTCAGAATATCAGTGTTGTGGACATTTATTCCACACAATGATATATCTATGAGATTATATGTTTTACAATGAGTAACCTGTATTTAATTAAAGAATGGTACTTGCGTGCTATAACCCTTTTATCAATCATAATACATGTTGAGCTTCTTGGTTAGTATTGCACTAAAATTTTGACTAGCAAATTTATGGTACTTGGTAGGCATAATGCTGGTAACTTAGATGATTGGGATTGTATTTTTCCTGATGGTAGAATTTAATACACTTTTACCTTGGGGAAATCAACTAAGGGTGAACATTTTAATCACTTGAGAAAATTTTTCTCCATCTTCAGATATTCTGATTAAAAATTCAATAATCTAACGTCTTGGGGATGAAGCCTAATTTTAGGTACTTTTTCTTAAAGCTTACAGGATGATTTTCCAAGCAACTAGGACTAAATGTTACTGACTTTCAAGGATTTCCATCTGTAAAAGGGAACCCTCATGTTGAAAAGCTACTAAGACCCCTTCTTCATTTCCTTAAATTCTTAAGGTTTTAAAAATTATCTATCCAGAATAAGAATGTTTTTTATGTCTGAGAATTTGAAATAATTTCTACGTGGGGCCCGTGCATAGGACTCTCTTCAAGTTCCTGTTATTAGAATATGTTGACATTTATCCTGTATTGGGGTAAGCCTTGCTCTGTTTTATATCGAAAGGTTTATGAAGTGTAGGGGTTATCAGAAGGAAGGGTTGATTAAAACAAGAATAAATGATATTAATTGATTTTAAAAAACTTTAAGCTAAAAAAAAGTATACAGATTGGGGGTTTTATTTTTGTTGTTTAATAATGATCACTACTCAAATACAAATTACTTCTTTTGTTTTCCACCCAAAGTCAAGGTTCTGTCATATAGATTGAAGAAATTATATTATTCATCAATTTATTGAAATTACTAAATAGAGAAAAGTGAACATCTTTTCATTTCTCTGGAAAAGTATAACAACTCTTTCTACTCTAATAATCAATTCAGAAATTATACAGTTTATGTACAGAAAAGTCCTAATTATACCAAACACTGTATCATTAGTAGAAAAAATGAGGGTCAAATTTTATTTTCATTTATATTCTGATTAAGTCAGCAGCATTTTCATTCCTCCTCTGGGTTTTGAAGCACCTGTCAGGACAAACTGAGGCAGCTCTAACTTGACAACCACATGGAGTTAATCTAGAATGTAAAATGTCGTAAGTTCTTTGTGAGTTCTCAGAAACTCATATTCTTTGAAAGTAATTGCATTTTAATAGTACAATATCTGTGAGTAGATAAGTCATCAGGCTGTCTTCAGGAACATTTACAATGATCATTTAGAAATGACAAAGGATTCTACAAATGTGAAAGCCAAAGGATTTTTCTCTTCATCAATACTGAATTGTATTATACTCCTAAATTTAGCAGCACATGCAACTCGGGATATTAATGATTCATAACTTCACTTTATTATATTTAGCATCATTTTTCAAAGTATGTCAGTCTCAACAGTTTAGAAAGTTTTGCTCTCTAAAACTAGATGGTACATTAACAAAACAGAGAATTGAACAAATGTCTAATCCACTGGCATCAGTCATAATCCACAAAAGAGTGTACCATCTATTAGTCCAGATTAATGATAGAAAATCTATT
Source organism: Echinops telfairi (assembly GCF_000313985.2). Taxonomy (NCBI): domain Eukaryota; kingdom Metazoa; phylum Chordata; class Mammalia; order Afrosoricida; family Tenrecidae; genus Echinops; species Echinops telfairi. Next base: position 27,474,249 of record NW_022103958.1, read on the forward strand.
TTACATTAAAGAGAATTTTTCATGTGTAGAGAAATGCACATACTGGAGTCCAAGGGGAGAAATACTAGACCAGTTTGAAGTTCAATTATTTGGAAGACGCAGATACAAACTGTTTGGGTTCTCTTGAAAAGCAAAACCAGTGACACATACATTTGTATATAGAAAAAGATTTATATGGAGAAATAGAATCAATCATAGAAGTGCGTAATTCCAGTCCAGTATTCAAGTCAGGCTTCTCTTGAATCCTGGAAACTGATGAACCGGAAACAGAATGACCAAGCACAATGGGGGTGGGGGTGGGTGTACAGGTTGGTGGATACAAAGGTAAATGAATCTGGGGTCCATCTACAAATGAATTGCTGTTGGCTGTTAGGATGGTAGGTGAGTACAAGAAATCTACAAACCAAACGAAGCACATGCAGTCTCCAGCTCCCGTAGACCACCAAAGAGACCTGGCTCAGTTTAGTCTCTTTCCCATACAAAAGCTCACACTCCTAAGGTGGTGTCATCAGTGTGGAACCTGATTGATAGTTGGCCTCTACCGCTACCTTCACCCAGGAGTATTTAGTTGGCATAGACACTAACCATCACAAACTTACATTAAAAATAAATAAATAAAAATAAAACAATTACAAGTGTCATAATTTTCATAAATATAACACCTACAACTCAATTTCCTCATAAAGCAAACTGGGGAGATAACGAAACCTATCTTTTAAGGTATATATTAGGTTAATATTAGGATAAAGTGAGATAATCATATATGAAATATCCACACAGCAACAAACAGCTGCTACATAAATACTAAAAGTTCATGCAGCATAGTGGTAAAGGGGTGAAAAGAAAGGGGTTATTAATTTGGGGCCCAAGGGTAGACTTTATGGGGAATTCAAAATCTTGAAAATGCACATATGCCATTTTTAGTATGAAGCCAAAGACCTAAAGCCTTGAAAGCCTTCATTGGCAAGGTGTCAGTTGCCCCCAAGATGTTAAATAGTGTCTGAGATAATGATGGATTTGTAATAATGCTACATAAACACAGTTGAAAGTGAAAGATAAATATACATTTGATCGGCTTAATCTAATAACTAGAAAAGGACATTGTTTTTAAATTCTAACTGGTCAAATAATGTCAAGGTTATCAGCCACAAAGGCAATTAAAATATTCCTAGCTTGCTCCCTTATGATAGCCACATAGTCTGCTACTGCTCCCACAACTGGTAATAGAGCATCTTATCAAAGTCTTCAACAATGTACGCAGTGTAAATAATGCATGAGACAGAACCATTTCTTCTATGTTTTTTTAACAGCTTACTTGAACTGTGTCCAAAGTAATTTACAATCTGAAAAAAGTGACATAACTTATCTGAACCTCAATTTCTTATTTAAAAAAAATGATATGACTTTTATAACGTATCTTTCACAAGGTAGAGTATAATCACTGTTATAATTTATGTGAACATTTTATAAAAAGTGAATAAATATTTAAAAATATAGTTTTTGCTATTAAGCTTTATTAAAATTCATCTTTTCTCCACAGTAAGAGATGTCAATTAGACGTGCTTTAACATGGCTCTAAAATAAAACAAAACAAAATGTCACTAAGCTGATTCTGATTCATGTATAGGATAGGTAGAACTGCCCCCCTCAAAGTTCCTAAGGCCTTATGAAGTAGACTGCCATTTCTCTTGTCCATGGAGTGTTTAGTTAGTAAGTAGCCAGGACTTAAACAATGACATCACCAGGGCTCTTTTAACTTGGCTCTACTATTTATTATATATACCCCTCTCAGAAAGAGAAATGTGGATTGCTTTACATGTACTTATTAAATTACTTAAGGAGTTTTGGTGGTGCTGTGGAATAGGTGGTATTGGACTCAAACCAACCAACTACTCTTTGGGAGAATTATGAGGGTATCTGGATCTTTAAAGATGCACAATCTCAGGCATCCTATATAGACTGTCTATACACAGAATTGACTCACGGGTAGTGCATTTTAATTTGCATTTTATTTGACTTATTTTAACAACAACCCTGCCTATTGACAATCCCTGTCGATGTTGCCTTTTGCAGGGACACCCTCCTTACTCTATCCCACTTTCAACAGTGGGCATCTGACCCTACTCCTTTTGATCACCTTCATTTGTCTCAATTCCACAACTGACTACACTCCTGTTTGTGGTAACTCACTTTTACCTCCTTGAATCTTACTGAATTTAATATACTTTCTACTTCACTGATTTGGGAAACCAGATTTCTAAAGTACTACATATTAAACACACCTTGCCAGTAAATCTGATATGAAGATACTTCAAGAATTTAAAACCAAGATTATCTGCCTAAGAAATGAGCTATATTTCTGTTGCGCATTTTCTCAACTAATCCTCACTAGCATTCAATGACAAATTGTTGTTGTTACTTTTGCTATCAGTATAATTGCCAACAGCAGTATCCATATGCAGATGAGAAAATCTAATCAAGGAAATTACCGGGGATCACTATGTCTCTGAGATAAGAAGAGAACATCAGAGTTTATATCCAACACTATCTGACTCTGAACTCCATGATATTAACTACAGCATTTTCCATGCGGAGGTCAGTATGACCTACTTTAGATAATTTATTACTTTTTATTCGGAATTTTAGGGTGAAATTTAAATGAATAACATTTGATAACCCTTGCAAAGTATTGACAAGTAGAGTTGATGCTAACCTATTGTTATGGGTTGAATTGTGCCATCCAAAATTGTGCAATTGTGCCATGTGTCAACTTGGATGTGTCATGAGTCTCAGTATTATATAATTCTCCTCCATTATTTAATCTGATTACATTATTCCTTGGGTGTGGTACTAACATAATCTGGTGTCAATTGGGACTTGAGAGGATTAAAAGTGAAGGGGTAGAGTCTAGTCTGTCAATTGGGTAATAGCCAATGAGGCCTCTATGTAGGCACAGTCTTCTCCTGAGAATTCTGGGAAATCCGGTATTTCATCCTTGGAGGCAGGACATACCCGTCTCTCTGTTCACTCCCTGGGAGACATTGCAGCTGACAAGACCCATGGAACTACACTAGTGCCCTGAGCTGGAGAAGCCACATGGACCTACACTGATGCAACCAGACCTCTGGAGCCAGAGAAGCCATGGAGAGACCCCTGCCAGCACTGAGATGCTTACAATGCCACTAGATCCAAAGACTTCCCACCCACTGGTCTGTGATCATCCTGCATTTGGCAACATTGCTTGTGTTTCATGAGTCTGAAGAGGACTTTATAGATTGGTAACAGACATATGGGTTAATATCGGTCCCATGGACTGAGCTGGGATGTTTCCTCAATATTCAACTGCTGTTGTGTGTAAATCTTTCTTATACATATATGCGTGTTTATGAATGTTTCTCTAGTCTACCGAGACTGACACATTGTGGTAAATCCTAACTCCTGTAATGTTAATGAGGCAGTGTTAAGGACAGATATATTAATGTAGCAGGATCAAATCTATAAGATTTAGTTGTATATTGAAACGATGTCTTGTAAAATATACAGAGATTAAACCAGAAACTAGAGATTAGAGGAAATTCAGTATGCTCAAGAAAGAAGAGCTGTGGTCAGAGCATATCTGAAGGACCTGCTACCTTGTACTGTGAACCATGCGGCTTTTCTCAACCTGTGGGTCGTGACCCCTTTGGGGGTCAAATGACCCCTTCACAGCACTCATCTAAAACCATTGGAAAACACATATTTCCGATGGTATTAAGAGCCAAGACACTGCTCCTCTATCAGTCTCCAGGTGGGTCTGCCCACATGCAGATATGCCCACATACGAGTACCCAGCTTGATGACATCATTGTGCCAAACCCATCACATACACCCCATACAAATACAGGTGTATGTGACAAGGTTGGCGTGATAATGTGCTTATGCCGACCAGTGGCACATGTATAGAGAGCAGCTACTGTGTAGAGAGCAGCTGCTGTGTTGAAAGCAGCTACTCTATTAAAAGCAGCCACTGTGTTGAAAGCAGCAGTATTGGAGGTAAAATGACACTTCATGAATTATAATTACTAGGTAGATGTAAAATCATGTACTGCAAAATCATCAACTACTGCGACAACAAAAAAATCTGTACCATGGGAGCTTAATCTGTATGCTGATCGGTCTTTTTATATTCAGATGTGGTTGATGTGAATACTGCCCCCTTGTGATAGTAACAGCTATGTAAAAACAAACAAACAAACAACAGAGTAGTAAATCATAGAAAACTTTAATGAACTGTATTAATTGAACTATGCCATGTATCATCTTTTGTATTATTAAAGCATTGTTATTATTTTCATTAGCAAACCATCCCATGACAATGGATTGCATAGAGATGAACATTAAGAAAAGAAAATATAGTGAAGATTTTTTACAGTATGGTTTTACCTCAATAATTGCAGCAGGAATTAAGAAAACACAATGTGTTATTTGTTGTGAAATTCTATCAGACAAATCTATGAAGCTGAACAAACTAAAACACCATTTTGATAGCAAGCATCTGAGCTTTGCCAGAAAGGATACCAACTATTTTAAAATCAAAGCTGATGGACTCAGGAAAGCCAGACTTGACACTGGTGGCAAGTACCACAAATAAAACATAGAAACCATTGAAACTTCATATTTGGTGGCACGCAAAATCACCAGACCTGTGAAACCTCGCACCATTGTTTACGATTTACTGTTGCCAGTGGCCAAAGCCATTGTTTGAGTTACGATCAGAGAGGAATGTGTTATGAAATTGAGTGCAATTTCCTTATCTAACGACACTGTCCACAGAAGAATAGATGACATGTCTGCTGATAGTCTTGATCAGGTAACCCAGGAAATTAAATATGCCCTACTTCCAATATTTAGCATCCAGCTTGATAAATCTACAGACGTTGCAAACTGTTCACAGTTACTAGTTTATGTGAGGTATATTAATGATGGCGACTTTAAAGATGAGTTTCATTTTTGCAAACCTCTTGAAATGACAACTACTCCACGTGATGTATTTGATATGGTTGGTTCATTTCTGAAAGAGCATAAGATCTCTTAGGAAAAGGTTTGTGGTGTTTAAACAGATGATGTTCCAGCTCCAGAATGTCGAACTGGATTTCAACGTTTGGTACTGAATGAGTCACCAAAAGTCTTTGGAACTCACTGTATGATTCATCGGCATATATTCGCAATGAAGACACTGCCACAAGTGTTACAAGAAGTACTGAAAAGTGTCATAAATTCTGTCAAATTTGTAAAGGCGAGCACTCTAAAGAGAGGACTGTTTTTGAAAGTGTGCAATGAATTGGATGCGCCTAATAATGCTCTGCTGTTTTTCACTGAAGTGTGATGGCTGTCGAGGAGAAATGTTTTAAAACATGTTTTTGAGCTTGGTAATGAGCTCAAGACGTTTTTAAATCAGAAAGCAAGACTCCAGGTTGAAGCATTTTTCAGCGATAAAAGTGAACTGCAGAAAATAGCTTACTTGGTTGACATCATTGCCATCTTGAATGAGTTCAATTGATCACTGCAAGGACCATATGCAATGTGCCTCGATTTGTCTGACGAACCCTATCATTCCCAAAGAAACTTCAACTTTTGCCAAAAAAAACCCAAAACTGGATGAAAATAAAATTTACATGTTGCCTACCTTCTCTGCTTTCTTTGAGGAACATGACATTGAGCCAGACAAGAAGATTACTATGATAATTTCTGTGAAAGAACACTTGCACATGCTTGCAGATGAAATTTCATCATACTTTCCAAATCTACCTGACACTCCTTTTACACTTGCCAGAAGCCATTCACAGTTGAAGATGTTCCTGAGACAGCACAAGAGGAGTTCATTGAGCTAATTAACAGTGCTGCAGCGAGAACTGATTTCTCTACAATGCCAGTTACAAAATTCTGCATCAAGTGTTTGCAGTCATATCCTATACTGTCTGAGACAGTGTTGTACCTTTTTCTTCAATTTCCAACAACATAGCTTTTTGAACCAGGGTTTTCTAGCTTGTTGGTTATCAAGTCTAAATACAGAAGTAGACTTGTTGTGCTCTTGCAAAGACTTCCCGTAGAATTTTTGATATGGTGAGAAAGAAGTTATCTCAACTTTTGCACTGATAGTGGCTTTTTTTATTTATTTATTTATTTTATTTAAAAAAAAATTTTTTTTTATATTGGGGCTCATACAATTCATCACAATACATAGATCAATTGTGTAAAGCACATCTATACATTTGTTGCCCTCATCATTCCCAAAATTCGCTAGCCTCTAATTTTCCATTTTCCCCCCTCCCCTTCCCTTCCTCCTCCCCTCTCCCCCATGCACCCCTAATAATTTATAAATTATTATTGTATCTTATATTAGACTTATAGTGGCTTTTTACACAAAATGTTGCAATTCAGTTCACTATATTAAGTTGTTATATTAAGAGTGTTACCCATGCTACACCATACTTCAAGACAAAATTTCATTTATTTGTTATTAGAAATAAATATTTCACAATATATAATTATATATTGTTTTGTGATGAAGCACTATGCTTTAATTATGTTCAGTTTGTAACAATGAAAACACATTCTGCATATCAGATATTTACATGAAGATTCATAGCAGTAGCAAAATGAAAGTGATGAAGTAGCAACAAAAATAATTTTATGGTTGGGGGTCACCACAACATGAGGAACTGTATTAAAGGGTCACGGCATTAGGAAGGTTGAGAACCACTGTCCTCGATCCAGGGAAGATGGATGCCACGACACAGGAAGATCTTCAAGGGATGCTAAGCTCACAAATGTTGAAAGGAGACAAGAACCTTCCTCCAGTGTCAAGTGAGAGAAATAATCTTACCCTAGGTATCCTGGATTTGAACTTCCACCCTTCTAAACTGCAGCAAATAATGATTTACTAAAATTACTTATGTATTAAGACATTTAGGACACATATAACTAATGCCAATATTCCTAGTAATCAGAATATTATGTGGTCTGTTCTGTATTAAGAAATGGAAAGTCAAGGGGCAAAAGGGTTTAGTTAACAATGATTGTGCATCGTCTCAAATTTTGCTACTTTTTTTTTTGGGTGCTCTTACCTTATGCAAATCTTTTGACCTTAGCCTAAACCTGAATTGCATTATCTGAAAGCTGAATGAGTTTAATCAGATTATAAAAGTATACACTAACTTTGAAAATGCAAAATTTATTAAAGCTCAGATGCTGACCAAGCATGAAAGAGATGATACTTTTATGAACAATTAAAAACAAAAACCCTCGTTATTAACACAAATAACTAGCTTTCATTCTATAAAGGATAGGAACAAAAATGTTTCCCACATGTCTATGTAGAAAAAAAATAAATTTAAGTAGATCATAATAGTGAACTAAACATTATTGGGAGTAAGACGGAAACTCAGCAGAGTTGATCTAGACTTAAATTGAGTTTTCTATAATTGTGTTCATTCAATATGAATAATAAGCAATGAGACCCGAGTGGTTCTTCAACTTGGCACCACAATGGAGTCATGTAACAAGTTTGACAAAATATTGGAACCTGAAGCTCATCTCCAAAAAATTATTCCAAAATAATACCCAGGAAAGAATATTTTCTATGTAAGTGTGACAAGTAGGTTTGCTTTAGTGGTGAAATGAAGAAAAAGTAAAAGTGTAAAAGTAAAAGTGTCTCTGTGGGTAATTTGTTAGGAAATCTGAGGAGGAGTCTCAATCCTTGGGTAACTTTAAAATGATATACAATCTTAAGAGTGGAAATGCAAAAATAAATAATATTTATTATAAATCAACTTTTCTCAGCAAAATCGAAAGTAATGATGTTTTGACTTCAGCAATTCATGGTTGTGAATATTATGTTTCAGAATATACTTTTGTTCTATCATTAGTGAGATTCTCCTAATTCTCCAAATTGTAATCTTGTTACAAATCAGAGACAGGTTTGCAATATAGTGTTCAGTTACTATCACCTCAAGACAAACATTATAGTTTTTAAAATTACATTTTAAGTAACAAAGGTTTATTTTAGGTTTAGCACGTAACATTAATTCCTTTCTTGATATCTATGATTGCACCCACCAAGTCACAGCATGTAACTATAGGAAGTGATGTCCAATTACTATACATTCAAAGTCACTAGAGGCAACGTTGGATAACTGTTGGACCACCAAGCACAAAGTTGACAGTTCAAGCCCGCCAATCACCACTTCAAAGAAAGATGAGGCTCCCTATTTCTATAAAGATTTACAGCCTTTTAAACCTTATGCAAGATTTCTGTGAATCAGGATCTGCAGTAGATTTTTGTTTTAGAAAAATCATCATGATGAAATAATGAATTCCAAATGACACAGGGAGACCATTGCAACAAGACAATAATCCATAATCTGGTGAACTAATGCAGCATCTTTTTCTTTCATTAAACATGTTCATTTTACAAGTGCAAGGACAAGAGATAATTGATCTCTATCTAGTCATTTATTCATTCACCTGTAAATCAATTAATTGATATAATAAAATGTAATAGAATCTTCTGAAACTATTTTCCTAAAAAAACTTTGAATTTTAAAACTTAAACTTAAACTTAAAACTTAAAAATTTTAAACTTTGAATCAAAAGCATATTATGAAAATTCTTAAAAATAAACACTAAACCAAAACCAAAGCTCGGGCCATCAAGTCAGTTCTGACTCATAGTAACCCTAGACAGCGTTTCTGAGATGGTTAATCATCCCTGCAGCACGAGCCTCATTTTTCTCTTGCAAAGCAGCTTGTTGATTTGAATCACAGATGCTTCAATCACCAGAACAAAGTTTAACTACCGATGACTCAACTACTTCTTTAAAGTAATAGTTTAGTAGTAAAGAATGCAGGCCTTGAGCATTGTTCTCTATTGTGATGTAGCTCTCTATTAGTGAATCAAATTGAGGACAGTAACACATATTATTAGGGACTGTTGGGGTAGTCCATTTTCAGATGAATGAATAAAGAAATGTGAGATATGTCTCCATACATGCACATGTACACACATATGCACATATACACAAACAGAACATTGCTATTACTATGCTATGGTTAGGGATTCTGCCAAGGGCAGGGGGAAAGCCCAAGCAATCAGGCAGGTCCCAGCCTGATGACACCTCGAGGTGCGTGGCCTTTTGTAAAAGAAAGAGACCGAGCAGCTTCAAATTGTCTTTGTCTGCGCACCTTCTGCTGGAGCTGGATCCTGTGCTTGGTTCCTCCACTTCCTGACCCCAGTCATCATCAGCGCAGTCCCAACTTTCATTTCCCTCTCTCTCTCCATCCACCAGACTGTGGGTCCCAGCACTTCTGCTCTGCCGTCCTGTTTCCTCTTCTTCAGTTTCCATGAGTCCAGAGGAGTCTGACTGGAATCATCCAGGGCTTACCTACTTCTCCAACTGTGGAAGTCATTTCTTGATACAAATCTCTCTATATATACTAACGCATACAAGAATCAGGACTTTGGCATCTCTAAAGAAGGCAACCTGACCATGTCAGCTTGTGACCCTGAAGTAGCTCACGTGTTGCGATGATACTGGAAGCTACGCCACCACCATTCCAATGATCAGCAAGGTTACCCATTGTAAACGGGTTTCCGTGGAGCTTCCGGACTAAGACGGTGAAAAGGAACAGGTATAGGCTGTCCAATTCTGAGACATTAGCCATGAACAACTTTATGAACATTGAACTGTCAGATAAAGAACCAGAAGATGAGCCCCTCAGACTTAAAAGCACAAAAATATGACCAGGGAAGAGCTCCCTTCTCAAAACAGGAAATAAAACTAACAAAGCAAATGAAATCCCATGACCACTTTGCTCTCTCGGGTTTCTGAGGCTGTACATTCTTACAGAAGTATTTGGTCTGCTCTTTTTCCCCAGGAACCCTTGGGGGTTTTGAAATGGTGCTGCCATGGCTGTTAGTCTCCAATGTTTACCACAACATCACTCGACATTTCAAAGTACAATTGGCCTTAATGACATGGACAAAGACAAGCTTTTAGTACCTCCATGTGTTCAATTCAAATGTGAAGGACAGCGGCAATCATCTATTAGCAACTGGAAATGGGATGCACAAAGGATGAATTTAAGAAAGTTGGAAGTAGTCAAAATGAAACATGTAAAGATTGATATTCTGGAAATTATTGAACTGAAATGGACTGCTATTGCCCATTTTGAGCTGGTCATTCATTTGGCTTACTCTGCTATATGCAAGAGGAATGGTGCCCTCTTTTTCATCAAAAAGAACATTTCTAGGTCTGTCTGGAACAACAGCATAAATGGCAACTCTAAATATGAATTTGGCCAATGGGAAACACAGTAGTCAAATTGACTACATCTGTAGAAAAAGAACAAGGTGGCATAGTAGGGTAAGTGTTGAGCTCCTAACCGCAAAGTCAGTAGTTCAAATCCACACACTGCCCTGAGAGAGAAAGAGTCCTCTAAAGCACTGGTTCTCAACCTACCCTTGTGCCGTTACCCTTTAAATACAGTTCCACATGTTGTGGTGACCCCGCAGCCCTAAAATTATTTTTGTTGCTATTTAGTAACTGTAATTTTGCTACTGTTATGAATCGGGTGACCCCTGTGCAAGGGTCATGTGACTTCCAAAGTGGTTGCAACCCACAAGTTGAGAACCACTGCTCTAAACAGTTAAAGTCTTGGAAACCCACTGGGGCAATTCGACCTTTCCTATAAGTTTGCTCTGAGTCAGAATCAACTCGATGGCAATGAGTTTGGGGTGAGTGGGAATTTTTAATATGTAATTGCAAGTTAAAGCTAAAGAAAATGAAAATAAGTCCATTATAGTCAAATGCCACATTGAGTATATCTCAACTGCATTCAGGAACATCAGAAATAAAGAAAAAGTTCATTAAAAGAAAGGAGAGAAGTGGGG
>NW_022103958.1:27485277-27514217 GCF_000313985.2 Echinops telfairi
CTGAAGGGACTCTGAAACTTTTTAAATTCAGAATAGCTAAAAAAATGTGAATGTTGAATAGCCAAACCAAATGGAAGAAATGATTATGCAAACACGCTGAACAGTAAATTCCAGAAGGTATTACAAGAAAACAACGTATTATAATGAAATGTGTAAAGACTTGGACTTAGAAAGTTAAAAAATAAGAACACATTCAGTATTTTTCAAGCTGAAAGAACTGATAGAAAAAGTCAAGCCTCTGGTTGAAATATTGAGGAATTCCATAGCCAAATTATTGATTGATAAGCAAATAGCCAAAGAGGAAGGAATCCACAGTCACTGTGCCATAAATAATTGGCTGACATTCCATCATTTAAAAAAGTAGAATATGGTCAGGATCCAATGGTACAGATGGAATAAGTTCAAGCTTCATTGAATGTATTAGAAAAAACAAGGCAAAACCCAAGAAATTTTAAAAATACCAATTGAACTGTGTTAACACTCTGCTTCAGGGCTAGGGGCCCACGCATGCCTTGGGCAAGAAATTTAAAAGAGAGCTACCTGGCTAATTTACTAGACAATAACCATATTTGTTCCCACACCAAAGAAAGGTAACCCAAGATAATGCAAAACTTATAGAACATTATCATTAATATGATATCAAGTAGACCTTTTGCTAAAGATAATTCATTCACACAGCCACAGCAGTACGCTCACAGGCACCTACCAGAAATTCAAGATGGATTCAGTCGAGGATGAGGAAAGAGGCTATCAGCGCTGACATCACATGGACTTTACTGGACAGTAGAGAATGTCAGAAAAATGTTTTCTTGTGTCTCATTAACTATGTAAAGGCATGCTACTGCATGGAACTGGTTACTGCAGTCTCAATAGATGGAAACCACCGGCCCTCCGCCTGAGACAGATGAGGCTTTCTAGTGCCTTCCCGACTCAGACTCTCAGAAACCCACAGGAAAATGAGACTCTTGTGCAGGGTCATTCCGAGTGAGAATCCACTGGGTGGCAGTAAGTTTGAGTGATTCATTATTACACTCAAATTATTTTTTATGTTCCATTTTAAGGGTTAGTGAATCATTACTGTTCTCATCTTTTTGAGTGGTTAGACTCCATCACAATGTAAAGCAGACAATTTTCTTTTTTAAGGATATAAATTATTCAGCTTGTCTCCTCATTCTGCACTTCCTGAAAACATCTTTACCAATTTTTCTCAATGAGTTTTCAATGATTGTCTCAAAATTCCTTTTCTAGAGCTATCAGTCTCATTTCATAATGTAAATATTCTGAGGGACAATACTTACAAAATTAGCTACATGCTGATCATATGGATTCCTTGCACCTTTCTTTAAGTCTGACCTATCTAGAAAGGCGCTGTGGAGGTGCAGTTGGTACACGTGGGGCTGCGATCTGTGTGGTTAGCAATGAAAACCACCCAGCCCACTGAGGGAGAAATACTGAGTTTCTACTCCCACAAAGGGTTGCCCTCTCTGAAACCCACAGGGGCAGCTAGCTTTACCCTGTCCCATAGGGTCACTGTGAGTCAGTATTGACTCGATGGCACTTTGTTTCTTTTTAACCTGTCTAAACAACAGTTACAACAGAAATTCTGAGTTGTTTAGAGTTTACAAATCAAACCACGAGCCAGATACAGTGCTATGATGGGATGGAGAGATGTTTAAGATGATACTTTGCTCCTAAGGATTTTATAGGGGCGGAAATGTTAATATACCATCTAAATGTTAGTGACCTATTGGTCCTTTATTATTTTATTTGAGAGGTTTTACAGTATAAAGAAGAGACAGTGGTGCTGTAGTGAGTATATGCTTGGCTTTTGAAAGAAAGATCAACAGTTAAATCCAAAACCTATTAAAGAAAGATTCAATGGTCAGCTTCTAGAAACGTTATGGCTTTGGAAACTGAGGAATTTCTACTCAGTTCTACTGGGTTGCTCTAAGTCAGAATCTTAATGGCAATGGATTGCAGCATAAATATCTGGAACACAGGTGTGGAAATGGGCATTTACAGTTCCACTTATGCTTCTTCCCTACAAGCTGCAGGACTCTAGACATATATCTAAGAACTGCTGATGATAGTTGTACCTATATTTTTGGGGTTTTGTGGAGATTAAATTATTTAACAGATTATAACGTTTTTATATCAATAGCTGATATACGGTAACAATTGCATTTATATCAGAAACTTCCATTTATTAAATATTTTCTGTACATCTAGAATATGTCATTCACTGGGCCAAGTTAAAAGAGGTAGATATGGTTTTGGCTCTTGATCATATTGGTATTACAATTCAAGGTGTTAAGAGTTTACACTGAAATACAGAAACAATGTAAATATAACAGAAGGGAAAGCTCAGAAATGAGGAAAAAGATAGGGAACTACGAGGGAATTTTTGAGGAGAAAGTGATAAAATCTGAGGGATGAATAAAAGCTAAGTAAATGAAAAATATCACAATAAATGGTATGTCATATAGGCATTTTGCAATTAATGTAAATATGAACACAACATCTTCCATTTCATAATTTTCTCATTAAATTGTTATTTGAATGAGTGGTGTAGTTTCAGCAATATTTTACCAAATCAGATTATTTCTACTCACTTTAAATTTGCTAAATACTTTTATGAGTCTTACAATCCATTTATTTAAAAATATCTTCTATACTATCTTCCATGAGAAGACCAAGACAGAAAGCAGAAAATGCTACAATGAAAAATATTTCAACTATGCATTCTACACATTTCATCTATCCAAATTCATATCCTACAAGAAACTTGAATCAGCTGTTCACCTCCTGTCAATCAAGTCACAGATGCTGAGAAACTCAATACATTTTTGTTTGTGTCCCCCAAATTAGCCACCAGTAAAGTAACACACATGCTGATTAAAACACCACATGACTTGCCTTCTCTCAATAAAATTTACTGAAACAAATCTAACATATTTTCATTCTATTATAGGATACACCAATGTTTAGCAGAACAGTTAGTAATTCACTGGAAAGATTACCTCACAAGCATCTTACATGGACCAGTTTCACAGGTTAATGGTGAATTCCAATGGAGACCTCTCTCTGTACACAACAGTTTAACCCTACAGTGAATATTTCCATCTCCCACCCATAACTTGGAGTACTCCCCACAAACTAAGAAAAAGGGTGTCATCTCACTTACTTTTATATTTGTAATTCTGTATTTAACGCATCTGAAAAAAAACGTGAAAGCAAAAAGCTGGACAGAAGCCAAGATAAAATACAATGAAATGTGCAAGACCATTAGTACACTGGAAGGGAAGAAACATGATTGGCATTTCTCAAACTAAAGGAGCCAAAGGAAAAACATAAGCCCCAAGTTGCAACACTAAAGAATTCAATGGGAAAAATATTCAGGAATCATCAAAAGAAGATGATAAGAGTCAGTATCCTCCTTGGAACCTGAAATAGCAAGATTTTGTCTTACTTCCTTTGGGCCTGTTATCCCAAGGATCTAATCCCCGGAGAAAGATGCCATGCCTACTAAAGTGGAGGGTCGACTAAGAAGAGGAAGATGTGTAATAAAGCAGATCAACAGCCCAGCTGTAACCGGGGTCTAAAACACAGCAATCAGTGGAAGGACGGCACAGGGTCTTTTGCACACAGGGCGTCGGTGACTTAAGACAGACTCCATGGCACCTGAAAACATCAGGACTCTCTTTGTGATCATTCTTTTTCATTCTGGTTTTTTTCCTCTTTGAAGCAGGTCACTCAAATATGCCTCCCACCCTCTGCTCCTCTTTTCATTGAATAAAATAGATGGCAAGTGGGGATTTTCTCTCTCAGCAGTTGAACGCTTCTTCCTGAAGGAACTAACAGGGCTTCAACATGTCAAGGGCTGCCTTTGAAAATGACACAGGAGGATGTATCAACATCTCTTTTCTTTCCCTTTGATGTGAAGGTAGAACTCCAGACCACTCACTGCCTATATCCGAGTTCCATTCCCTTCCTACTTGTTGCTCTTTAGAATTCAAAGTCAAATTGCACACAGTAAACTAAAAAGTAGTGAAAGTCAAATTGATTTTTCCTCCTGGATGCTTTCCCTATTGTCCACAGTGAATTTTCCTGTCAAATTTAAAGGGCCCTGTGCAGTGGCCTCTGTTCCAAATTTGCTGCATTGTTTACCCAGGTTTTGACACAATCCTCAGAAGCTGATATAAGTACTCAAATCAGCCAGTCAGTAAGTAATATTAGGACAGTCATTTTTTCACTTACATTGATGTAAAAGTCCACATGGAGCAAAATATTAATAATTGGAATCTATATCTTAGTGGGTTATGAGTTCATTTTCTAAAAGTAAGGTAGCCATTCACAACAATCAGAAACTCCTTGAGAAAAAGGCGATGCTTTATGCCTCCATAAAGATTACAGCTTCAGCATTGCAAAGAAGCAGTTCTACTCTAGCCAACAGGGTTACTGTAAGAGTCACAGTGACCTAGATGTGATGTCAACTCGGCTTGACTTGGATTTTCAGTTGTTCGGCAGTAAACCCCTTTGCTGTAATTTAACTCCATGTTGTGATCTGCTGTGAGCAAGCAAGCAGCAGGGATAAAATTGGGATGAATTGCACCCCCTTTACTCAGGTCACAGTCCGATTACATTTGGGGCTACAGACTACTTTTTATGTAAATTCACACTCCGGGAAAACTAGTTCACTTCTTCCTATATCTGCATCTGGCTCACTGACCTCGGGTTCTTTAGACTTGAGTCAATGGCCCACCCCATTGCCTGCCAACCCTGGGAACTATGAGAACTTTACTATCTGACCTACTGACCTTTACTCACCTCGTTTTACACTGGTTTTTCTTCCTCTTTGTATATTATTTTTCTAATAAGTATGGAACTGATGAATTTGATGTATTGTAGTTAAATAGTATAGTTCATATACTTAAAAATTATTTACTCAGTTTAGCTTCACGCATTGATCTCATTTGGAAATTCCTTGATGACTTAAAATGTGATGGTCCATGCCCAGTCCTTCCTTGCTTCTTCTCACAGTTAAGTGCTAGTCACAAATCCTGACTTTCTAAAGACAAACAACAAAAATTATTCATAGGCCAGTGCTTTGAACAATCAATAAAACTTGATTATACTATTGGAGTGTTAGATACAAATGCAGAGTATCAGAGTCTAGATTTGCTTTAAGAGCATGCATTTATTGTCATAAGATTCTGAAGGCAGAGTGTCTGGATTTATTTAGGGTGTTACGAAGATTAAAGTCTCTGTTTACTCTAAAAGATGATACTTCTTTATTTCTTCTAGCTGTTATTAGCCCCTGGTCCTGTGTTGTTCCTTGGCTTATAGATGTCTTTTCACCTAGTACCTTCCACTGTCTGTCTCTGCTTCCAAATCTTCTATATTCCCATAAAACCCAAAAGAGATTAAGTGCCAATCTATCCCAGTATGAATCCAAGATCTTTACTGATAACATGTTAAAAAATGATCCTATATATATAAAAAAAAAGCCACAATCATAGGTTCAGAATGTAAGGCCCAAACAGAATTTTAGGATGGACACAAATAAATGCACTACAACCATATTTTTTTGTTCTTAAATGACATTGATTCTGTTCAGACTCCGAACAAGCCTATATATACGGGAATAACAACACACCGCCTGCCATCCTCACAATCATTAGGAAGTTTGAGCCCATTTTGCAGTCGCTGTGTCGATCTATCTCACTGAAAATCTTTATTTTTAGCTAACCACCTACTCTAACAAGCATGATGCCCTTCAACAAAGACCAGTCCCTATTGACAGTATGTCCAAATCATGTGAAACAGTACTGACTACATTTCCTCCAAGACAGACTGGTGTATTTCGCTGGCAGTGCATCATCAATTTGATGTTCTTTGTCAGCATCATAAATCAATGGCATCAATTCTTCTTGGCCTTTCTTAATTCATTGTTAACTTTCACATGCCTAAAGAGGCAATCGAAAATACCCTGGCTTGACCTGGGTGCATCTTACTTTTGGATACTTTAAACACGTCTTTTGTAGCAGATTTGCCTGATGTAATACTTTATTTAAATGCTTGACTGCTGCTTCCATGAGCATTGATTATCCCTGATAATTTCAAAGTTTCTCCATTCACTATGATGTTGCTGACTCATCCACTTGTGAGGATTTTTGCCTTTCTTTCTGCTGAGTATAATCTATAATGAAGGCTTTGATCTTCATCAGTAAGTTCTTCAAGTCCTTGTCACCATCAGCCAGGCAGGTTGTGCCCACTCCAGGCCAAAATTTTAATGAATCTTCCTCAAATCCGGATATCATTTGGATTATTTGCTCAGCATACATATTTGGATTGTTACAAGCATAGGCATTTATAAATTAATCATCCAATATTTAATTTAATTTAATTTAAAAATTAATCAACTCCCTATATATTTTCCTCTGAATTATTATATCTCTATTAGAAATGTTTATTATTCTTAGTATCATAATTAAATAATTACTGTCACAGCAGTTTTATCAGAAAGATAGCACACAATTTTTACATTCACTATGTGAATATGGTTTTAATAGTGCTAAGGGACCTATTATTGCCTCTTCAGAAGATTGCATATTACTGAAAATAAGCTTTCTATTCTATAGTTTTAGTTTAGAAAATATTATAGGCATAATAAATAAATAGAAAATATACTCTTTTCCATTAACCTTAAGTTAACAATTATTGTTAAGGTAATGATTGTATTTTACAGTTTTAAATGTGTATCTTACTGTTTTAAAATGACATGTATTGCTTAATTATTTAAAAGTTTGAGCTCTTTACTGAAGCAATTTTAGCAATGGACTCCATGCCTTTAGGTTTTTATAGATTCAACAAATTGTAAGCACTATAGTGACAAATTGATTTGTCTTGTATTTTCCTTAAAGCTGCCAAGACATGGTGTTTGGGAAAAGGTGGTGTTGACACTATATGGGAAAGGAGATAAATTTTGGTAAAAAGAAAAATAAAGTTTAATACTCTCCTAAAAGAAGTGATTTCCAGTGTACTGTGGATTAACAACTCTAAAGCAGATTTTGTATCTTGCAGACAGAATAATATTCTAATTTACTGACAAGCAATTTGGTTTCCTCCTTCTTTTCAACAACCTGTTAATACCTTGTTACTATCTGAAAAGCTTGGAACTGAAAACTATAAGGTCTGCAGTTCAAATTCAGCAGCTTTTCCATTGGAGGAAGAGAAGGCTATCTGTTTCCATAATGACTCACAGCCTATGGAATACTGTGCTTATAGACTACTAGCCTTGAGAGTTAGTGGCATGAGTCCAGGTAAATATAATAAAAAAAACAAACCCATTGTCCTCAAGTCCATTCTGACTCATAGAGACCATATTCAGGATTTCCAAGACCATAAATCTTGAAGAGAGCAGACAGCCTATCTTTCTCTTACACAGCAGCTGATAGGTGTAAACCTCGGTCAATCATCTAGCAGCCTGATAACTAAGCCATAGCACCATGAGGGCTTCTTCAAGCCAAGATAAGATGAATTAAAATTCCTCAGATTATTCCCTAAAGTCTGCTCTTATAGTATTTAAAATATCTATTGGTTTTTTAATGTATTTACTCAATAATATAAAAGACATTTCTACCGAAGTGTGTGGCAATCTTACAAAATATTGATGAAATTCAAGAATAAGAAAATTTGGAGACCAATATATGGGACTTCAGTGGAATAAAAAAGATAGCATATTGCTACTTTCATTATGAATCATTCTTGAGATTTGGACAATTCTCAACCCAAACAAAAGTATAATGTCCTGAGTCACTTATTTGTTTACTTTTAAAAAAAGGCTTTATTGCCTTTTGGCTCAAAATTCTATGTTTGCCTTTAGAAGATATTAATATAGTTTTCATAGTTGGCATTTTAGTATCAAGAATACAGTCTACTTTGTGTTTCTCAGAAAGAAGGAAGGCATACAAATCATGGAAGCTCAGAGTGGTCACGGTGCTTAAAAAGCCACACAGATGGAGGGAGTGTTAAGAGGAGGGTTGGTGAAGAGAGGATAAAATAAATGCATTTCAATTTGAATGAACAGATAATCTTGAGAAAACTACATTATACTAATAAAGAATATTTTCTCAGTAAGTGTTTGTCCTTACTGGAGTGGAGATATATTGGGATTTTAAACTACCCCCATATATTAACTTAATTAAGTTATTTCACAAAACACTCGATTGGAATTAACATTAGCATGGTATTTTATGTGCCCTTAAATCAGTTAAGTTGGATGTACTATGTAGTGACCTTTAAATGTTGACCTTTATAACAGAATAAAACTTGCCTGGTCCTGCATCATCCCCATAATCATTGCTATATTTGATATCAGTGTTGGAGCCTCTGCTATCAACCTATCTCACTGCGTCTTCCTCTTTCTTTAAGATCCACTGTTTTAACAAATATGAGAACAAACTAAATTTACTGCCTGTGAGCCCATTCCAACTCCTGGAAAACCTGCAGACCAGGACAGAACTACACCAGAGACTACAACATTTTGTGGGAATAGGTTTGTCCTTCCTGATCCCCATCTCAAAAGTAAACAAGAGTTTCATCATCATCATCATCACTTCTAGGAGAATTCTGGCTATATTTTCAGTCCAAAGTTTACAATAGTCTACCTCATAAATGTGGTAGTTACATAATTTCATGTCACCGTGAAGATATATAAACAGAGAGGGAAGATATTCAACCTGTCAATAAGGTCAAAGTCTGATGGTGCCTCCTTGGGGGCATGGCCTTCTCATAAGAAGAGCCCTGGGACCTTCCCCCTTCTTTCTCTGCCTCACCTTCCTGCTGCCATAGGCCTGCCCCTGCGATGGGTCCACCGCCATTGGAGCTACAGGACTCTGCACCCACCAAGTGGTGAATTTCCTGCATTCTGCATCATTGCATGTGACTGTGTGAGTCTGAAGAGGGACTTATGGATTAGTCCTGGACCTACAGACTTGAGTTGGAGTGGGCTGGGATGTTATCTTGATATATGACTACTTCTTGATCTAAAGCTCTCTCTTATACAGATATATGAATGTCACTAGATTTTTTCTCTAGTAAACCTGGCCTAAGACAATAGACAACTTGATCTTGTCCCTTAATGTTATATAAAATTTCTGTCATTTGAGCCATTCTCAACTGAAAACAAATTCTTCATCACAATCACCTTTACTTGTTGCATGCACAGCTCTTTAATCCTTGGAAAATCACTGAATGTTTTCTTGCACTAAACAACGACAACAACAAAAACCCACTCCCACTAAATGATAAGACAGAGTAGACCTGTCCCGGAGAGTTTCTAAGAGGTACATCATTACATACCGTACCGCTACATTTCTATACCTTAGAGAGGAAGGTGAGCTTGAAATGCTGACCTTTTAGTTAGCCGCTGAGTATTTTAACCATTGCACAAGCAAGATATTTTCTTTCACTAAGGTTAAATAAGTACTATATGAACCTATTTCAATTTACCTAGAAATTCAACTTAAAGGTACACTTAAGAAAGAAGTGTATTCATAACCCAAGAATTGTTCGTACTTCTAAGTAAGAAAAATTGGTCATTCTTCTTCTATGGTATAGTCAACATTCTTCCATATTAGATCATATTTTAAAAACGAGTGTGAATTTTTAGAGCTAAATCTGTCCCATTTATCTTGAACAAATGTGGGTAAATGGATGGACATTCTGTCTTGATTTGAGTGCATATGTGCATATGAGTGGTTGTGTAGACCTGCATAGGTATCACACTTACGTAGGTGCATTCTCCAAGCACCAAATTGGATATCATTCCACAATGTACAAAACAGATAGAATATACAGTTTATATTTTTGTTCATCAAGCAATAACAGAAAAAATAATTTATATAGGCATGGTAATATAAGGCATCATACAGTTTATTTTGCTAATGTTTTTATTAATCATTGACAGTGTTTTATTCTTCAACATAGAGTACTGAGTCTATACATGAGATTTTTGAAAGCACATAAGTCATATACTAAAATAGAAGAAAAACTATTTTAATTGATACATAAGTAATTATATCAAATTAACATACTTAGGGTTTGGGGCTGTAAAAATCTCTTTATTCAAATTTTCTCATTAAAAAAACTTTTGAATAAAATAAATTGTACAAATGACTCCATATGATGGTGATAGAATTGATTATATAGAGAGGAGTGCTTGGAGTTTTTGTGTGGAAATAAATTAATAAGTGTTCCTGAATTTGTGTCTCCATTCATATTTCACATGATAACATTCAATATGATGTGGCATGTCTTAGCTTAATGTATATTGAAGACAATGTAATAACCATAACTCAGGTACTTTGATTTATACTCACAGAATCCTTCTTAAATATATGTCTTCCCCAATATAATAATTGTGAAATTCTCTCCATCACAGTAAATAATTACCACTAGTATGCTGGATTCCAATATTCCTTTCTGTTAGTATTCACATGCTGCAATGTCACAAGTGAGAAGAAGTTCCTATGGAAGTTGTTTCTGTGCAATATAATCTATCTATGTTAACTTCATAAATGCAAACTCACTGCCATTGAGTCAATTTTTACTCATAATTATCCTACCAGCGATAGGAGACCTGATCCTGTGGGTTTATGAGACTGTGGATCCGTACAGGAAGACAGAGCCTCATCTTTCTCCGCAAAGTGACTGGTGGTTTTGAACTGCTGACATTATGATTATGCACTAACCCACTATACCATAAGGGCTACTCATTAATTTCATAGTACTTAACTAAAATTCTGAATACAATAAAAGTCCCAATGAGACTAATGAATCTTTCTGGCCAGCTCCTCACTTATCAGTATAGTTAAGTTTTGAAAGACAAGGTCATTCTATGAAAATAGTATCAAAATGGAAAACACACATTAGATAACAAAATGTAGGATGAGTGCCCATTACAACTGCCAAATTACCTCATTTGATTACTGCCAAATTATTGTTGTAGTACTTCCCTTCGAATGGTTCTAACTCAGTCACTCTAAGCACAGCAGAATGAATCACTGCCTGGTCCTATGCCATTATCATAATCATTGCTATCTTTAGGCCCATTGTTTTAGCCAGGATAAAGGGAGGTGTAGGGCAGAAAAGACACATTTTTTTTAATCAATAGATTTCAAAAGGGAACACATTTCCAACACACAGAGAAGGGAGCGCAATAAAGGGCATTGGCTAAGAGAGCAGAATATACTCCATCCCCACAAATGACTGCATTGACAATTGAAAGGGTGGGAAGATTTCAAAGAAGGGACTGGGCAAATCTACAGCATGAATGGATAGGGAAGGTATATTAAAAAGGCAATCAATAATTAAAGGTCCCCTGCAGAAGCAGCCAATAACAGATGGTCCACCATCAGCAGTATTACACTCTTAATTTGTCATCCAGCAGTGGGCCTTCAAACTTTCTGCGATAGCCTTCATCAAGTTCGATGCTGATGTACCTGTTTAATAAAACCATTTACTCTGTTGGAATGTTTTCTCTGCTCTGATCTGAATATTGTCTCTCATCTGAATACTTTTTGGGGAGCATGGCACAAAAACAAGAGAGAGGAGAGATTTGAAACCTCCAGTCCCTTCTTACTAACAATGTTCAAAATATGAAATATCATGAATATCATAGTTCAAATGCATCAATTCTTTATCAATCTTCTATTTTCATTGTCAAGTGCTTGCATAAATATGAATAAATTGAAAATATCATAGCTTGAGTCAGATGCACCCTATTCTTCAGAGTAACAATTTAAAGAGGTCTTTTGCACCAGAATTACCAAATACAATATATCATTTGATTTCTTAACTGATGCTTCCAAGGGCATTGATTATAGAGCTAAACAAAATGAAATCTGTGACAATTTTAATATTTTCTCTATTTATTGGTACAGCCAAATTACATCTTTGCATGATTGTCAACTTGACACATAATCTGAACCATCACAGCCAGTGTTAAACTCATATCACATCTCGCCATTTGCTATTGTCAGATGTATGTCTTGAATGAACAAAATAGACAGGTAATATATCTTACTATTTCCAAAAATGTGAAATGTTGACTCTGAAGATAGCCAATAAGTTAGAAGGAAATGTATATGGAAATATGTTCTAAAGAAATGAATGACTACGACACTATATTTATACAGGTATGCTGGTGGTAGAAAGTCTTCTAACTAAAATGTGGCCTTGGTTTTTTTGTAAAGATAAAATCCTTGAAGAAAATATGGATCAATTCTCTTCTGTCCTGTGAGTTTGCAAGGAGCCAAAAGTGAATGGCCAGCACGTAACAACAACAGCAATATCTTTATGCCAGAAAAAGAATATTCATGTTCAAGTTTGCTTCAATTAAATAAAAAAGGAAATAAGAACAGGATTTTTACATGTAAAATTTGAAGTTCACATAAAGACAAACAAATCATCAGGGAAGACACATTTACTGAAGTTTCTGAAAGCCACATTCAGTTTGATGTAGAGATTACACATTTTTAACAATTTGTATAGATTTTTAAGAGGAATGGGACACAATGAAGAAGTACTGCCCTGCATTTAAATCTACAGGTCTGAGTACAATAGGTTGGCAGGGCAGTGTGCTGAGACCCTCAAAAAAAAAGGGCCATCCCTTGGATAACAGTCAGTAATAGAGAAAAGAAATCTGCAGGACTGACACTCATGAACTTTAGCATCTTAAAGAACAGTGCCCATCATAATGGGTAAGGTCTGTAAGGGAGATTTTTTATGATAACACAAAGAGCTCATACTCTTGAACAACATGAGGGTCATTAAAAACTTCCTCACTTAATGTACACACGTGCATGCAAGCACATACATGCTAAAAAACATATGAGGAGAATGTGCCTTAAAAGTACATGAAAGTACACAACAAGCAAGAGGGCATGTATGACATACATGATTGCTAGAAGACTAAAATATAGGAAGAATGGCTCCTAGTTTCCATTCAATTCAAGAAAAGGAAAAAATGGAAGTCAGCAGTAAATATTAATATATCATCAGGAAAATTAATTTTACTTCAGATTCCTATAGGACATAAATATGTCAATAGCTCCCTAATAATTATTGAATAGTTGTATACCATATAAGACACAAATAAAATAATTTTTCATTCAATCTTTACAGCAGCCCTACTGAGGATGTATCATCTCCCCATTATCCAAAGACAAAAAATATTAAACTATTAATGATCACAAAACAAATTTACAAATACAAGGATAGATGGAGGAATATTCCATGCTCATGGATAGGAAGATTTAACAGTGTGAAAATATGTATACGACCCAAAGCAATCTATAAATGAAACTTGATTCTGATAGAAATCCCAGGTCTGTTCTTTAAAAACATGGAGAATAATTACCAACTCTATAGGAAAAGGAACAAGACCCAGTACATGGAAAAACAAAGCTTTACTAAAGAACAACAAGGTAGAAGGCCTCTTATTTCTTAGCTTCAAAACCTATTTCACAGATAGAGTAGACAAAGCAAGTTAGCTTGTTAAGAGTACAATAAATGCATAGACCAATAGAACTAACCAGAAAATCCAGAAATGAGTTGATCCACCAAGACAACTGATTTCTGAGGAAGGGCTGAGATACACTAAACGAGAAAGAGATCGCCTCTTCTGCAAATGGTGCTGTCAAAATTGGATTTCCATTTGCAGAAACAGAGCCCCTACCTCAGCTGAACTCAACATGAATAAAAGCATTGATGGAAAAATAGGGGTAAATTTAAGAATCCTGATATATGCCATAAACACACTTTCAAAATTAATGTAAAACATACACCGCAGAAGTCAAAATAGATGGCTGGGACCAACTAAATGGAAAACAGTCAGGCACATCGAAAGTTTTCCCCGAGCTCTTTCCAGCCAACTCAGAGTGTGGGCATCTTCCAGAACAACAGTACCAAGTGCCACAGAACCCCAGGCAGGAGAAAGCCCCACCACAAGAAACGGAAGCATGAGCTGGGACAACCAGCTAACAACAATCCTAAGATCCCCACCCTACTCCCACCCCACCCTCCACCCCTGCCACTGCCTCATCCACACACTTCCCGTGAGGGCAGGCAACAAGAAGTACATGGGCCTCAGGCTGGGTCTCCTGGGCTCCCTGTATTGTACTCACGAAACAAGGATCAACAGCATTGTCTAAAATGACTCCAGCCATGAGCTGCTCTGCACAAAGACCCTAGGGAAGGCCAGCGTTCTGCTCATTGGCAGGGCCCCCTACAGGCAATCGATCGAGTCCATATGCACTGCCTGGTCTCTTTTCCCTGGGGTCACTGGTGGTTTCAAACTGCTGGCCTTGGAGATCACAGCCCAAGACATAACCTCTACACCACCAAGGTTCCTGATTTGTTAACATCCATTTCCAGATTGGCAGAATTATCCTGGAATATAGGGTCTCAATTCAACAAGACTGGTTCTTAGGGCTTAATTCACCAAGCGACAGAGATAACTGATATGGTAAACAAGTACCAGTCTTTTCTTTTCATGATTACCACTGTTAAGAATACAATTTTTGTCATCTTACTTTTGCTAAAGAGTAATGCATGCCTGTCACTATATTATTAAATTCCCATCTGCTAAATTTTAACCCTCAAGTTTAAAAAAATCTACTTTTTATGATAAATATTCATGCAAATAGAAATGTAAAGTGTCATTTCACACATTCGATTCTTATTACTCAGATTTCCACACAATAGATACCATATATACTCCTGTATAAGTTGAGTTTTTTCAGCACATTTTTTATGTTGAAAAAGCTCCCCAGTTTTTTGTGGTAAAATTAGGTGCCCTGGCTTATACTTGAGTATATACGGTATGTTGTCAGGAGAGACCATTCCCTAAAGAAGGACCTCATGAGCTGATACCCAGGGTTCAAGTAGAAAGCGCATGTTTTGAGAATGATGAGGGCACCAAATGTACAAATGTGCTTGACACAATGGATGTATGTATGGATTGTGCTAAGAGTTGTGAGTGCTCCCAATAAATGATTTTTTTAAGCTTATAAAAAAAAGAAGGACATCATGCTTGGTAAAGTGAGAGGAGAGCAACAAAAGGGAAAGACCTTCAACAAGAAGTTGCTCAAACATGAGAACAACTGTGGATGGCACACAACCAGATGGCATGTCTCTCTGCTGCGCACACGTGGGCTCGCTGCGAGTCAGAAATGCCTCGACAGCACCCCACAACATTAATACCAGATTGCTTTCTCTATTACGCTATTTGCTGCCATGTCTATCGATAGCTTTCACTTCATCTGATTTTACTTTCTTCATGGTAATGCTTCTTGAAATTATTTAAGATTTTATTCTGTCATAACCAAAATAATACAAGCACCTGGAGGGCACAAAATGATTCTTTTTTTCTGCAAGGGTCTCATCTTTCAGAGGCTGCTTGCTACATGTTTTATAATCATTAAACTTGTAATAAGTGACAAACCAATGAGAATCTTAGACAATAGTTTACTCAAAGTGGTACAAACAATAAGTGGCAGCACCATGCTGCAAGGAAGTTCCCATCTCTGAAGTGAGTCGGTCATTCATTCTGTTATATCTGACAATCTTTCACCCCAGGACTGTTGATTTACCCTTATCCCAAATCAATACTCTCTATCACAAAAAGACTTTATTGGTTTCAATAAATACGGTGCTTTAGATGTGAGAGAAATTCTCCCAAGCATTTTGTTTAAAGAACTGTGAATTTCGGCTTGTGGGTTTTAGTGTAGCGGGGGTCACCACAATTTATTTCAAGGGTGTATTTCCACTGTCTCTTACTAACCTGAAAGCTTTCTGAGTCTAGACATCAAATATTATTTTCTTATTTTTCCAGCACTAAGTGAATGTCAAGTGAGTGAATTAATTCATTCTAAATCTCTACTGCCACATCTCTGTTATATGGCCCCTCTCAAAAGTGAATGTGACATGAATAATTTTAATACTATAACCAAAAGTGAGATACTTCCACTCTAATGTTCCACACCTAACATATTTGGTATTTCAGAGGGAATAAAGCTCCATCGTGAGGAGTATTTTGGCCATAGAAATCTCAGAGTTTTAAACAACTGTAACATTTATTTCTATATAATGAAGTCATGGTGAGAAAAAAAAAGGCTGTGATGAATGTGTGGGAGAAAAATCTAGCTTCCAGAGAGGTGGTATGCATCTGATTAACAGATAGAATAACACTATATACCACAAATGTTTCATGGACTGTAAAATGTAAAATGTGGAAAGTAATTCAAAATTGAGAAGTGACAAAGTCTTTAGATGAAATTTTTAAACAACTGTTAAACTATGGAGATAATTATACATTTATGTCCTTCTAATGTTTTTCTTTTCTGGCTAATAGGTCAACAGAGAGATAGTAACTTGTCTATATATGCATCATGTAGTTTTTGCATATTTGAGACCAAAAGCAATTACTAACAATAATTATTAAGTTACCATGGGTGTATTTTTTTGTTACATGGAAATTGAGTCCTATCCTTCTCCAATTTATAATCCTCAAGGTTTCCCCATCAACAAAAATAGATACATAAATCAAACTGGTTATATGGTCTGAAGAAACTTTCTAAAGCTGGTTCTCACCACTTGTGGAAACCATTTCTTGTCACTATACCGCATTCTCTCTGTTTCAGTTTGCTGTCCAAATATGCTGTGTTTAAAGACTTCTTTTGCTTTTACTTATCTTTACATATGCCTGCTCCCCCTTTAATGCTCAGAAACATACAAATCTTAACAAACAACCATTGATATATTAGTTTTTAAATTTTTTTACAAAATTATTTGAGCACCCAGCTTGTCTTCCAGGTGCCCATTGCCCTTTTAAAGCAATATCATTAGCATTAATAATATTTAAACATTTCATTATTTGTATATATGCTTTTTTAAAAGATGTTAAAAAAAATAAATCCCTGCTGTAATCTGGAGTTTGAAGTCAATAGGTATGGCATATAGATTTTGCAGACATTTATGCAATCGGTTAGATGATTACTTTATATTTAGTAGCTATATATGTGTATACATATATACACGTTTGCTTCTCTCTGTGTGTGTATGCTGAGAATAAAGTGTGATAAGAGAATATGTACTAAGAAGAAAAATAAGCATTGATTCAAAGAAGTCTTTTATGTTGAAGTACTCATAAATTTGATATTAGAAGGATAAATATAAATAACTTTTTTTGCTAAAATATAACATGACATATAGTCATAACACCGACCATATTAGATGAATGAATAAATTAGTGACAAATTCAAAGTTTTTCTCAGGATATTCAGCCTATGCTGATCACTAAAAGATCACTTCTTAGTTGTGATATAGAAATACATTTTTCTGAATATTGCCCCTTCTCATCAAAACCACGAAAAAAGCCTCATCTGAAACCTCCTAAAGAGGCAATGCCGTTTGTTATCTGCTTTCCTGGACCAGAGATTCTCAATATCATCCACCTACAATATAGACCGTTCATCTTGTTACATGCCTGTATTTTCTTTAAGTTAAAGTTTGCCAACGACAGGTAACTCTATTTTGTCAATCCGTTTAGAGCAATGGAGCCAGTGTTGTTTTAAAGAACTATGTGGCTGTCATTCATAAAGCTTGGGGAATTTTCTAACCTAATAGCTAAATATCATTATTTGATCAGAATGTGGCTCATGCTTGCCATTTTCTTAAGGTATTAATTCAGTAAGTGTATGTAATCTGTCAGTTGGGACAAAAAGCACACTAGTACATCTTATTACTCACGCATTTTTAGAAATGATATGTGCATAATGCATGAAAACAGTACACAATATATGACAGGCCACTTACTCTCACGGGGAAAAATAAGTAGTACATAGAAATTTGATGCCCTTGCTAATTTAATTTCTTGAACAATGATTTCCTTGCATTTCACGTGCAAAAGTCAGGGCTGCCATAGTGTGTCTTTTCTGAGAACAGAGATCTGCATACAATGCTGATGAATTGAAAAAATTGTGGTCCCTCATTTCATGGTTCTGTTCAGCAGGTTAAATGCCCTCAATATCTTTAGGGGTTTTGGTGAGTTGACTTTATTCTTTAGAATCCTTTATTTCAAATCACGGCAGTTCAATTGAAAAAAAAAGTATGTCAGCTTTGAAAACAGAAAGACCTTTTGAAATTTGGATTTCAGATTCAAGCGCTACCACTCGGAGTGCTGTACAGTTGTCGGCGGGTTATGTAACCTCTCTGAGACTGTCATTCGTTTGTGACATGGGGCTGTGAATAGAGCCAGGTACATCGGAGTTCTTACACTTTGATCTGTTTCTGGATAAATCTTTGTTTTTGTTAACAAGGGCATTCATTTCTTGCACATAACAAAACATAAAATGAATATATTATTCTCATTTTCCAGATGTTTAAAGGGATCCTTAGAGGTGTACTGTTATTTATCAAATTACCAAACGATGGAACAAACTGTAATGCAAATTTTTTGTAACATTTAGATTTATAAATATGATCCTTGAAGAATGAAATCACTTAATCACGAAAACAAGAATAATTTGTTCAAGAATATAATAACCAAACAAAAGATAAACCTGCTGTCACTGGATCTAATCTGATTCATAGCGCCTTTAGATAGTGTTTTCAAGGCTGTCAATCTTCTGAAGGAACCCCGGTGGCACAGTAGTTACTCGTGGAGAAACTGCTGCTGAGCATGCAAACCCAGTAGACTCTCCATGGGAGCAAGATGAGGCTTTCGACTCGCATAGTGAGTCTCAGAAAGTCAGCCGGGCAGATGTAGCCTGTCCTCTGGGGCACTAGGAGTTGCCCTCAACTCGGTGACAGTGTGTTCCGGTTTTGGTGATTGGAAAGCTACGGGAAAAGATAGCCTCAGCTTTCGCACAGTACTGCTCTCACGGGGTAGAACTGCCTCTGCGGGTTTCTGAGGCTGTACATCTTTACGGGAGTAGAAAGCTTCATTTTTCTCCCACGGAACGCTTGGTGGGTTGGAACTGCTGACCCAGTAGTTAGTTACCCAGAACATTATAAATTATGCCACCAGGCATACACAAATGTGCAAGGTTAATAATAAATTCTTCCACATTTTGGGCTGTGATTTCAAGATGATTGATATTAAGTGCTTTAAAAGACGTATGCAACATTCCACCTTGGGAAAAAAGGCACATCTATATGTAGAAAATTTATCACATATAACCAGCATCAATAATAAAAAAAATCTATATTTGTTGGAAGCAAGATAATTTTGCTATATTGCCATAGTTTGGGTACACAGTTTTGATTGCATGTTGTTAGTATTAGAATTAAGTGAAATAAACATAATTTTCTGTATAAAAATACTACAACTGTTGCTGATATTTATTTGAGTTTTATACTCTATTAGCATGACTATATATTTGTTTTATATTTTAAGCATGCTCTAATGGGATTAACATAAATCCTTTTTAGTTCATGAAATTTATGAAGTTAATTCATCACAGGAATCTATATTTTCATTTGAAAGCACCACTATCAAGAGAATATAGGATATTAAAACTCAAAAAGGATTTTAGGTCTAACAGAGTTCAATAACATATAATCTAGAAGGGAAAGTCCCTGAGAGGAAAATGACTTGTCCAGAAGATTACAGCAAACGTTTGATGTTGACTTAATGTACACCAGGCACGGGGCTAGAAGTTTCGCAAAATTAACTTTAGTCCTCACAGAAGACCTGTAAGGTAAACATCAAAACCCTTTTACATAAAGAAAAGTGAGACTCCTAAATTTACATAAATTACCAGTGGGCCCAGCTTTGGAAATGGCCTGATAAAAAGTCACATAATTTTTTATTAAAAAGAAAGAAGTGGAGATGAGAGAGATGCATCAATAAAACGACCCTATTCTGAGATAAGGGTCTCATCATTCCCACGTGGCAGATAATCCCAAAGAGAGCATTTGTCTATTAAGAAGACATCTGGACTTTATGCTGTCATCCTGATTGTTATTCAGAGTTGGAAACTGAGCATCACCACCCTCTTTTCGTAAGGGACATCTTCACAAGCTATTTTAATAATGCACTTAGCATTAAGCACTTCAGAACTTGTGATGAAGAGATAGGTCAACCTTTCAGGAGGATGATTCACTGAGCTAAGTAGAGGCTGAAAGGTCTAGAGGCTGAAAACAAACCAATCTGTGCATATTTTAAAAGAGATGCATAGCTGTCTTCAGCTACAAAGTTTCTGCTCAAGAGAAAGAAGAAAATTCTAGGAGTGACATACTCTGTTATTATTTATTGAAACTAGGAAATTGTACTATTTGCAATTATTGCATCATTGACACATTGACTTTGCACATTGCAGAACTGATGGAAATGTAGTTTGTTACTAATGATTTTTAAAAATTGTTTCAGAAACTATAAATAGTAAGGTATTATGAAACCCAATGTAATATTGTTCAACATGTGTATAGTTGAACACCTGATTTACAAATTTGATTGTTATCATTGTTGCCAGGTGCCACCACAGCAGTTTTGAGTCACAGCAAACCTACATATAACAGAACAAAGGCTGTGCAGTCCCGGGCCATCCTAACACTGTTATGTTGGAGCCCTGTCTTGTAGTCACTGGGACCATCGCGCTTGCTTTTTGCTGCATGCTATTTTCCAAAGAGCTGGTATCTTTGGATAACATGTTCGCAATGTGTGAGACCTAATGTCACCATTCAGGCTTCTAAGGAACACTCTAGCTGTAATTCTCCAAAGAGAGATGTGTTTGTTCTTTCGGCAGCCCATAGAACTTGCAGTATTCTTCACCAACACCAGCACTTCTTTTTTCAGTCTTTCTGATTCAAGCTTGGACTTTTACTTGCATAAGGGGCAACAGAAAGCACCATGGCCTGGGGCACGTGAATACTAGTCCTCAGAGTGATA
Source organism: Echinops telfairi (assembly GCF_000313985.2). NCBI lineage: Eukaryota > Metazoa > Chordata > Mammalia > Afrosoricida > Tenrecidae > Echinops > Echinops telfairi. Next base: position 27,506,234 of record NW_022103958.1, read on the forward strand.
TTTTTGCCTTCAACACTTTAAAGAGGTCTTGTGCAGCAGATCTTCCCAATGCAATATATTGTTTGATTTCTCGTCTGCTGCTTTTGTCAGTATTGCTTGTGAATCCAATTAAAATGAAACCCTTGACAATGTCAACTCTTCTCCTTTATCCTAATGCTATCTATCATTCCAGTGGTGAGAATTTAGACGTAACGCTTTACATTGTGTGGTCATCCATAACAAAGGCTCCAGTCTTTGATTTTCATCAAGTGTTTCAGTTCCTCCTGCTATTGCATGTGAAGTTGTATCATCTACATATCTCAGGTTTTGAAGATCTATATTTTAAATTTATTGTAATATGCATCAAAGTCAATATAAAGAATGAATTCAGAGATGGGAAAATGCAAAGATCAAAATAACCAAATGATCAATTCAAAGTTATTTTAGCTAACATTGTAACAATTCAGCATTTTGTAATTAAATTACAAAAATAATACTCATCAATATGCCAATTTTATTAAGGAATGGGTGCAAGTGGGTATAATTGTCAATCATTGAACAAATTTTCCCATTATATTTAAGCTTGCATTTTTTACAACAAAAATGTTTCCTCTTATGCTAATTTATGGATATGATTTAGGAAACACAGGGTAATAAAATGAGAATCACTCTTGCTTCCAGATCTTTCTTAGACTAAAAGTAAAAAACTACTAACATAGAGCAATCTAAATATCTCTCCTTGATTATTCCAAATTGCTACCAACACAAACCATCTGAGACTATGTGTGTGTTAAATAAACCTCTTAACTTCTTAGCTCAAGACTAAATTACTTTTTGCTTTGAATATTTTGTGAAACCAAGTGTTTTCAGTAACAATTACTTCATCCATAAAAATGGGTTTAGCTACAAATAAACCATTGCCATGGAAGCGATGCTAACTCATAGCAACCTGATAGGATAGGGTAGAACTACCACTGTGAGTTTCTCAGGAGTAGAAAATCTTTTCTTTCTCCTATAGAGTTGGTAGTTTTGAACTGTTGACCTTGCAGTTATGTTCTGAGGAGTCTCTAGTGTTAGGTTTGGTGGGATGAAGTCCAATTCTTCAGATTCACAATTATACTGGCCACTCACCAGTGAAAGTGGGATAAGAGCTTCGCACTTAACCCAAAGAGGAAAGGTCAATATAAGAGGTACAATCACCCAAAAGTTAGTGAAGAGCTCGGTTTGTAATGGGAGTGGATTTTTCCATAATTGGAAAAAGAATTTTCACATGTATCAGAAAGAAGTCAGTTTCTTCTATAAGACCTTGAGGACCACATCACCTCACAGAAAAATGGAGGACATCTTTCTTTTGTTTCAGGGATTTCAACCTAATACGGACCACGTGATTCCCTTGTGATTCATTTCTTCAATACCTATTTATGAAGCACTCCTCATATGCCAGGGTCTATAAAAATAGGAATATAGAAATAAATGAGAAAATAAGAGATTCTCTTTGTGTTATTCTCTATACTGGTGGGGGGAAAAAAAGAGCACAAGATGAAGTTATAAAAAATATATATATAGTAAAAGAGTACAGGCAAGGAAAAAATAACACATATCAATGTACAAAATTTGTGAGGAATTGCCAAGCATGTTATAAAAACAGATCATATTAATCACTACATATTATGTTGCCCCCACAGAGAAGGAAGGAGCAGTGTCTCAGACAGAATACAGATCAAACACTCAAGGTGAAGCCCAATTCTTTGAGTCAATTCAAACCCAGTGAGCCTCGTCTTCCTCTCGTGGAGCGGGTGGGGGGCTCAATCAGCTGACCTAGTGGTTGGCAGTCCAACATGTAACCATGAATGTAGTAAGAATTGCATTAAACCAGTACATCCGTTTGCGGAAGAAAAGCTGTCCCCTTTGAATCTGACTGTGTGTCTGAACTCACAGTAGTTCATCATGGCTGGAGATCAGTAAATAAAGCTGGCAGATGAGTTGAGAAGGAAAAATATGGACCCCACAGAAACAAAGTCAAACTATCTAAGACTACATTGGAATGCATGAGGACCAATTAAGTACTAAGTATAGCTATTTATCACTCTCTGTAATATCAGTGAGCCCTTGTGGCATAGTGGTTATGTGCTGGTCTGCAATCTGAAAGGTCAGCAGTTCAAGACCAGCAGCCTATCTATGGGAGAAAAATGAGGATTTGCATTCTTTAAACAGTCTCTGAAACTCACAAAGGTAGCTCTACTCTGCCCTATAGAGTTGCTATGAATCACTCAATTGAATGGAGTTTGGGTTTTTTGGTTTGGTAGTTTCAGTGATCTGAAGAAAGTGTATCCTTTGACAGGGGGTTGCTGACCCAGGACTCAAAGATGAAAGAATAGATACAATGGGAACTAGAAGAACTATAAATCTGGCTATTCACCAATATCAGCTAGTTGTATGCTGATCAATTCATTGAGTATATGCTGTGACAATTCTTTCCTACAACACCTTCAGAGGATCTGCTTTCTGTTCTTCTGTAGGCATCCACGTGGCTTGCTCTTCACTTCCTTTCATTTTGCTCTTACTCTCACTTTCATTTACTTACTTTTCACTTCCTTTCATTTAAGCAATTTTTAAATGAAAATTAAATGAAACTTACTCTTCACTTCCTTTCATTTAAGCAATTTTTAAAATTGCAATGGTACTCTTTATCCAAATTCCTCTTTCCTCTATGCTTATACTTTTCATTATTTTACTTTATAATATCCCATTTTAAGCACGTGTGCTATCAGTATTCCATAGCCTATATAATAACGTAGGCTTTAAAAGCATGTAACCGGACCATTCTGTTAAACCCTGTGCTCATTGAGTTGATTCTGACTCATGGAGAGCCCATGATTTTCCAGAGTAGACTTGTGATCCATTGTTACGATCTTTCTTAAGTAGATGAAGTTCTTTCTTCTGGTGGATCGAAACCAGCAGCCTATTTATTAGAAAATGCGTGCTTAATTGGATGCAGGAGACAGATGGAGACAGTTGCGGCAGCACTGGGCTCAGGCATAGGGACAATTCTGAAGCGGTCATAGGACCCGTCAGGGCTACCTTTGTTGTTCACAGGGCTGCTAAAGTCAGAGCTGATGTGATGGTATCGAACAACAACAAGAAGGGGAAACTTCATTCTATTTAACAGTATTTTACACGTCCGGCATGATGGTGGGCACTTCCTCATATCTGCAGAACTGAATAACAAATACTAGGTTTGCTATGAAAGAAAATGTCCTAATATTTTATTAATTGTAATGATCAGTGTCTGGGGAATTTCATCTAAAAAAAAAAGTAATTGGTATTGTAACCTAGAGAGCTGTGTCTCTTTCATCTACTAGGTTGAACTATATAACAGTGTCAACTCCCAATACTGTTTGACCTTAAAAATGGTAATGATATGTGACTCAACATAGCTGTAAAATACAACTCAGGAACACATGGACAATCACGTAGATACATTTATAAATTGATCAGTGTATGAGTATGCGTGTGTTACCTCACACTAGATTTCTCCTCCCTCTAGCTAGGGTTCATAATGTAGCTTGCAATTTTGAAATCTACAAACAAAATTTGTATTAGTAACTTCCGTTGAAAATAATGAGGTAACTTCCCACAACACAATCAGTTATAATTTTTCTGTTCCTCTTTAGTTCAATTCAGGTTAAATTCTGACATTTGGTACAGTCACGTGGAAACATATATGTCTGCACGAGCACTATGACTTTGCAGCATCACAAAACAAAACAGTTGAATAGCAATTTCTATTATCTACCGAATTTTTGAAATCCTGAATCAAGTACTGATTATATTTTAACATTATAACTTATTTTAAATAATTATCTCAAAGCAAATTCAACTACTTTACTTTGAAATATTCAGGCATACACAAATACACACAATTCTGTATTTTGTCATTTTTACAACTAACGGAAATTATTCTGTTAGTTGACATTTGGATGCACAATAATGATCAGAAGGCAAAATCCTCCTTTTTCAAAAGCTAGTTTATACATATTTCTCCCATTATGAATTTCCCCTTTCCCTTGTCAATTTACTGTGTTATTCTTATCCATTCTTATTTTTCATGCCCTAACTTTGCCCCAAATCAGAAAAAAAATGGACCTTGCACTAAGAGAAGTTAATCAGTATGATAAAGCAGGAAAAGATATTTATAGAATTCAGAAACTTAGTTCAGTTGAGTTGCTTAAATGAAAATGGAATTCTAAAATGAATGGGCAGCTGAAAAAGGGAACTATCTTTCAGTGATGACACATCAGCAAATCACCAGTCCTTTTACTTAGCAATTTTTCAAGTTAAGATTGTTCCCTTCCCAAACTGTATTTGAATGATTTGAGATCAATATGTTTACATAAACTATTGTGCATTTCAAACACATTGCTATCAGATTGACTCCAATTCACAGAGACCTTGCAAGACAGAGTCGGTGCGCCCCACAAGGTTTCTGAGTCATAAATCTTTATGGAAGCAGACTGCCACATATTTCATCCACAGAGACACTGATGAGGACAAGCTGCCCACCTTTTGGGTAGCAGCCAGGTACTGGGTCATAAAATCAAAAGTTTTGCTTCAGAGTTATAACTTCCCATCTTTATATTGATCAAGTAATCTGAGTAAATGGGCTCTGTAGAGAAAACTGCAGCATCACGATTGGAGAAAGGCTCATCATAATTGTTGATCTGCTAAGGACCCATTCTTTCCTCCTAAAAGTGAAGAGTACTTGAAGCAATTACTGATGAAGGTCAATATTGTAACTTTCCTGATCAATTAAGAAATTCAGTATCGATATGTAGAAAAGCAAATATTCTAACAACTGGACCAATAAGACACATCATGGCATACAGAAGTCAAGGCTATAAGTTTACTTGGATCAACAATTAATGCCAATAGTCAAGAAATCAAATGATGTATCGTATTGGGCAAATGTTCAAAAACAAAGATGTAACTTTGAGAACTAGGGTGTGCTGGACTCAAGGCATGGCATCTTCAGTTTCCTCATAGACATGCAGAAGATGTACAATGAAAATAGGAAGCTGGATAATCACTGATGCATTTTGACCAGTGCATGATTGGTAAAAAATATTGACTAAATCAGGGACTAGCAGAAAAATGAACAAATCTATTTTGCACCAAATCTCAAGAAGTAGAGCCAGAATGTTCCTTAGAAGCTGAGGAGGAAGAGACTTTGTCGCAAGTACTTTGGGTAGATTATCAGGAGGAAAGGACATTATGCTTTGTAAGCAGACGTGCAGGGGGAAAAGAAGATCATCAAAGAGATGGACTGACACAGAGGCTGAAACAATGGTCTCAAATAGAGCAAAAATTATGAGAATGGCGGAAGATGAAGTATGATTTCATTCTCTTATCCACAAGTGTTCTATATTCAAGAGAACATACTCAACAGACCCTAAGAAGAATGATAACAGTATGTATAAACTCATTTAACACTTGCATTATGGGAAAAAATCATTTCAAGCAGGTTCAGCGTAAGCAATGAGCAATCATAGAGCAGAATTAGGGAGCACTCATAATAAAACTCACTGTCATCGACTCCATTCTGACTCATAGGGACCCTGTAGGATAGGGAAGAACTACCGCTCTGGGTTTCCAAGATTATAACTCCATTGGAGTAGAAGGTCTAAGATTGCTCCCAGGGAGTACCTGGTGGTTTTACAAGGCTGATATTTTTGTTAGCAGCCCAAGGCTTCTGTTGTTGTTGCCAGGTGCCATCGAGTTGGTTCTGACCCATAGCAATCCTCCGCACAAGAGAATGAAACACTGTCCAGGCTAATGCCACTCTCAGAAAATGGTTTCTAGGTCTGAACCCATTGTTGCAGTCACCGTGTCACTCCATCGCCTCAAAGGCCTTCCTTTTTGTTGCTTGCTGTTCTATTTTACCTACAAGCTTTCCCTCTTCAGCTCCAGATCTCTCCTGATCACATGCCGAAAGCAAGACAGTCTCGCCACCCTCTAAGGAGAACTCTGGCTGTACGCATGCTAAGACAGCGGTTCTCAACCTGTGGGTCATGACCCCTTTGGAGGTCAAATGACCCTTTCACAGGGATTTTCAGATTCATAACAGTAGCAAAATTACAGTTATGAAGTAGCAACAAACATAATATTATGGGTTGGGGTTCACCACAACATGAGGAACTGTATTAAGACAAATATGTTTGTCCTTTTGGCAATGCATGGTAATTTCAACATTCTCCTCCAGGACTCCAATTCAAATACATCAATTCTTTTTCAGTCTTCCTTATTCAATGTTCCACTTTCATATCCAAATGAAGCAACTAAAATATCATGGCCTGGGTCAGGCACACGATAGTCCTCAAAATAACAGACTTGTCCTTCATTTAGAAAGGTTTTGTGCAGCATATTTATCCAATACATGTGTCCTTTGATCTCTTGACTGCAGCTTCCACGAGCATTGATTGTGGATCCAAGCAAGACAAATTCTTGACTTCAATCATTTCTCCATTTACCATGATATTGCCTATCGGTCCAGTTGGGAAGACTTTGGTTTTCTTTACGTTGAGTTTTACTTCAGACTGAAGGCTGCAAACCCTGATCTTTATCAGCAAATGCTTCAAATCCTCCTCACTTCCAACAAGGAAGGCAGTGTCATCTGCACACCACTGGTTGTTAATAAGCCTTCCTCCAACGTGACATCACATTCTTCATATGAGCCAATTTCTAGGATTTTTTTCCTAGCATACAGATTGAATAAATGCTCTGAGAGGATACAATCTTGAAGTGCAGATTCCTAGATCTCTTTAATAGCAACCAATTAAAGCATGCATAAATAGCTAAAATAAAATCCTGTTAATGACTAATATTTTTGCCTTATCTCTGCCCTGAAAGACTGATCTTTCTGGTTTGCAAAAAGGGAACTTACTACCAAGCCTTTGAAAATTCTTTTTTTATTTACAGTAATTGAAGCCATCTAAACCAAACCAAATTTCAGTTCCCTTAAGTTGATTCTAATGCCTAATAACCCAACATAGGATTTCTAAGAACATAAAACTTTATGAAAATAACTTAATTTTTCTATATATTTAGGCCACCATTTTCCTAAATTGCCTTGACTAGGGAAACTTCATAAAGGAAATAATTTCTTTTACAATAGAAAAATAATTTTTCTGAGCTCTAGTTATTTAGCTGAAGTTACCGGGCATTCTCAGCCATTGCGTTTGCTACACATTGACTTTATCATACAATAATTTTCCAACTCTAGTATGGAAACCAAAATCTTATTTTTTATTTTTTAGTGAAAACATTAGGAAGGAGTATCACCTATAAAATATTTATGTAAATCTTCCTAACATATTTTCAAAGTGATTGGTTTTGCTTTGTGTAAAATATTACATTAATAATTAATTGAGTATTTGTATCATTTTGTTTGAAAAATAGATGGTGACAGAAGGGCCAAAAGGAAGGGATGATATATCTAGGGTGTGGTATAGCACTGATGAAACACATAAAAATACTCTACTTCTTTAATATTTCCTCCCCCTACTATACAGGCTTCAGTTCTCCTCATTAGCTTTGTTAGAGTTGTGCATTGTCATCGGTAAAATTAAGATTGTTTGATGCATAAAGCCAACATAGGTACCCCACCCCGAAAAAGTAAGGGACATAATGGTTTCCTGAGGGTATGCGGGGGGGGGGGGGCTGATAACAATGATGGCTGTGTAACCCCACTCCAGGGGAGCAAATAACAGAATTGTACGTGAATGAATATATTAGATAGTGTAACATACAGCACTATTATTTATATATATATAAATAATAAGAGTTCAGGGGGTAGGTGGGATGGGAGAGAATAAACAGGAGCAGGTATCAAGGAGATCAAGAAGGAGGATGTCTTGAAACTGATTGTGGTAACAAGTGTACAATTCTGTTTGATATGACTGAACTGTGGAATGCTAGGATATCTGTAAGAGCTCCCGATAAAATGATA
>NW_022103958.1:27514317-27516832 GCF_000313985.2 Echinops telfairi
TATTATATTGGATACGTTATACCTATTACAATTGTATATAATGGAATTCCCTATATTAAAACAATACACATATAAACATAAACACACGTACTTCAGGTTGAATTTTTAAAAATTATATTAGTTCACATCGAAGATTTTTCACTGTTCATCAATGTAAATATTCAACTTCAAGTTGAATGTTGACAAAGGTGGTGGCAAATTTATTTAAACACATTTAAAATTAAAATTAATTGATTATGTTATTACTTCAATCCTTGTAGAGTATTTATATACTTAAAATTTAAATAAACTAAGATTTTAGAATTTGAACATTGTATTCTAAATCTTATCTGGAGAAAAGACTGTGAAATTGTGCTTTGGAGCTAGAAATTATATTCAAAACCTGCTTCTGTCATTTTTCAGATAGGCATAGAAAGAATTAAACTCTGTTATTTTCACTTTCCCAAATGCTATTTACATGAAAGGTTATATAAGTATTGGAATTTACCAACTTCAGAACCAAGTGCACTTTAAGTCCATCAAGAAGCTTAAATAAACACAAAGTGACATGTTAATGACCTTCACAAAAACAAGAGTTAAGCATTATTAAAATGTAAAAGGTATTTCTGTTTAAAAACATGTGAACAGTACCTAGATATTCATCAATTTATTCTAAGGTTAACATGGATTTTTATAATGCATTGCATTTAAACATTTACTAATGAATATTTATATTTCATTTTGTTGTCTCTGCTACTGCTTTTATGTCATTTTTTATCTTTCAGTAAACCACTATATGATTCCAAAGAGGCCAATATAAGTAGCTGTGGTAATCGAGGTTTGGTGTCAACTTGACTGGGCCAGAATTCTCACTGATTTAATGCTTAGAATCTAGTAATTTCCCATGAGGAGATCTATCACAATGTAAGCATCGTATGATGAAATGTGCTTTGGGCAGCATATAAGAAAGGAAGTTTTCTCTAGGATTGGCCTGCTTCTCATATAAGTGGACAGAGTGGAAAAGTTTCCTTGTCTTTCCTGGGCCAGGACCCTATTTCTCATCCTTTAAACTTGAAACATATTGCCTACTGATCCTGGACGTGTTAAGGAACCTGCCACAGACTTGTCAATGTTGACTGCATTAGCCACTGAAGCCATCTTCCTCCCTATCAGTACTTGTAACTTGTCTGATTCTAAAATTCTGTGACCCATTTTTTCTCTCTCTATCCTTCTCTGTGTGTGTCCACATATATATTTCTCTCGTTTTTTCTTTAGAAAACTCAGCCTAGGAAGTACTAATGTAAATATAGTGGCCACACTCAGGAGAGGCCTACGACTTTTTAAGTAGCAAATTTTATTGGTGGTGATTTTTAAATTTCTATATTTCATGCTTAATCTCAGGAATCAAAGCTAAAGTTATAAAGATGTCACACAGACATTATCAACAGGATTATATTTAACTGGAAACACTATATATTCTGCATCTGTACTGTCTTACCTCTTTATACATATAATGCCAAATTTATCTCCCAAATCCTTGAATTCTATACTTTGGTAATTTTGTAATTACAAATAAATTATTGCCAATTTGGACCTTTTGTTCTTCATATGTAATAAAAGGCAAGTGAATTTGATCAATAAGTACTATAAAGTATATTAGCCTATACAATGGTCCATTAATTTAAGAGTTGGTGGTCAAAATATTTTGTGAGTGAATGTATAAGTTCCTGCTCATTAAACAATCCATTGCCATCTAGCTAACTCTGATTCTTATCAACTCTATATTTCTATTACTTTTGGTACCTTTTTCTTTTTTAAATGAACTTTTAATTGTGAAGTAGGTGGGAGGTTACCTATCAGATCATCATTTTGCATTAAACAATATATCTATCATCCCATAGATTGTCCTTTTCCCACCCCCACACCCTCCCTTTCTCCCTCTCCTTCTTTTAGGATCTTGTTTTCCCCTTAATCCACGTTACCACCTCTCCACCCTGTAACCGATTACTTATCTTCCCCCAACTGTCTCTCTCAACCCTCAAAAGCAACAATATCTGTTTCATATGGTATGAAACATATGAATTTTTATTTTTTCATATCATTGGTTTTATGATACATAGACTTGTATTTCACCTGCAGAGTGGAAGGTGAATTTGAAACAAGCCATCAATTTTGTGTTTGCCAGCCCATTGCTACTGCCAATGGTCCATATGATAACCCATGTGAGTGATGAGTTTGTAATATTTGTCAGTTTCTGTGGTGTAAATATTCAAACCAGGGCCAAAGTCAACTTGCTCAGAAATTTCCTGAATATTTAACTGTAAATTCTCACTTAAATGAACCAATGTCAGCACATAACTGTATAGTTCTTTCTTAAAATTACCCAATTATAACTGATAGACTTCAAAACACCTTGGGTAAGTAAAACTAATATAGATAGATATATTTAGAAGTTTGATTATATCTTTACCTGGTTATACCTAATCACACTAATCTTCCCATAGAAGTCAACCAGACACCAATCTGAATATATATA
>NW_022103958.1:27516932-27556746 GCF_000313985.2 Echinops telfairi
AATTCATTTCTATTGGATCAATGTCTACTCATAGAAACCCTATGGGGCAGGGTAGAAGTGCTGTTGTAAGTTTCCAAGACTGTAACTCTCTATGAAAGTAAAAAAAATACCCAGATTTCTTCTAATTGCTGACCACATAGATCTTCACCCAACTTGTAACCACTACTGTACCACCAAGCTCCGTTGTATATATGTGTGTGTATACCTTTTATTATATACAAAGCAAATAAGCAGATGAAGGGAAAATGTATTAAAATGGTCAGAGTTCTAACCTACAGTGTTCACAACTCTGTGGGAGAAATGAGTGGCATTCTGGTTCAGTAAAGATTATCACAAGCTCGGAAGCCCAATGGGGCAGTTCTACTCCGTACAAAGGGTCACCATGAGTCATAATCCCCACAGCAGCAAAAGGTTACATACTAGGCTATTATTAACTATCATTTCTGTCTCTTACTAGATTGCTCTCAATAAATATAAAGGAAACATCTTGTCAGTCATTTTGGGAAACAATACGAATTTGAGATGAAAACAAAACCAGTCATCTCAGGTCTCTTTTAACATGTTGTGTTTTGGAGGGACAGTCACACAGTTCTGTAAACCTCATTTATGAAATGATGAAGATGATGATAAAAGCATGAGCCACTTAAGATTGTTTTGGTGGTCTGTAAATGAATCCAACTAAAATGCTTGACCCAGTTTACCTAAAACATAGTATGAGGGGTACCCCCCAAAAAAAGAAGGATAAAAAGCTCTGCTAGGCTGAGCTTTGGTAGTACTCATTTCCCCCATTAGTTGAGTTTAGAGCAACTTGCTCTGAGTTATTGCCCCAAGTGATGTCACCTGGGAAGGTTCTCTCTGCTCACAGTGAATTTTTTCACAAAACCAGTTTCACTCAAACCTTGTTTTATGATGATCTATTTAAGAGACCAGAGTGTGGTTGTAAAATATTGGTCCGTGCTTGGGAAAAATGCTGCAGAAACTGTTGTGATGTTGAACACAGCTTACATGGACAGTGCTATGGGAAAAACACAACTGTACAAGTTGTTTTCTTGATTCAAAAAAGGTGAAATATCAATTGATGACCTCATTCTGGATGTCCAACAACTTCCCAAACAAATGAAAATGTTGAAAAATTCATGCACTTGTGCTCAAAGACTGATAACAGACCATTGAGGGGGGGCGGGGGGAGAGTTATATGCACTATTTTGGAGCTCGGTACAGCGAATTTTAACAGGAGATTTGGGTACAAGAAGGGTGACTGCGAAATATGTGCCTCTGGTTCTGATTGACCAAGAAAACAGCGCTGGCTGGAAACATGCTCGACTTTGAAAGAACAGCTCCAAAGCGACCCAGACTTGTTTCCCAAGGTGATATGACCCTGAAAGCAAACATCAATCAAACCAATAGAAGACACCATTGTAACCTCACCGGGAAATAAAGCTCCTCAAGTGAAATCAAAGATCAAGATGATGCTCATTTGTTCATTTGTTGTGAGGTGCTTAGTGCATTTGGCATTCCTTCCACCAGGTCACACTGTCAACCAAGCTTTCTATTTAGAAATTCTAAAGAAATTGTGTAACAGTGTGTGACAAAACAGGCTTGATCTGCGGCAGATGGAAGACTGGTTTGACCACCACAACAACGCATCTGCTCATGCAGCCATCTCAGTGTGTTAGTATTTGACAAAAAACAGGATGCCTCTCTTGCCCCATGCACCTGACTCACCTGACCTCACTCTGTGTGGCTTCTTTTTGTTTCTGCAAATGCAGAGGGACATGAAAGGACAGCAATTTGACAAAGTAGAAGAGGTGAAGAAAAACAAACAAGGGAGGTGCTGTCAGTCATTCAAACAGATGAATTTGAAAAATGTTTCCAAGAATACAATTGTAGGTTTGACAAATGTATTAAGTGTAATGAAGAGTTCTTCAAAGGCCATAAGGTTGTTTTGTAAAAAAAAATAAAATAAAAATTATATAGCTTAAAAAATAGTTTTATTGGGGGAGTACCCTCTCATATATAACTGAAACCTGGAAACTGTTAATAATGAATGTATTGACAGCTAGATGACCTGAATAAAATGTGTCTCTTATGGTATAGGAGGCTTTGAAAATGTATTAAGGTTTGGGCTATGGAGTTAGATAGCTATATTCCTAGAATTATGAACAGTATTCCATTCCCAGACATCATTAAAAAATGTTTCTCTCTGCTATGGCTATTTCTAGAAAATGTTTTATCAGCATGAGTTTTACGTGATGGGCTGCATGTTGATTCAGCAAGAACAATAGTTCTTGGTGATATACAAAACTTCCAAATTTTATAAATAAAGTACTTTAGCAAATTTACATTGGAGATCAGCACAATTAAAAAGAAACAGATTTTATGATATAACAAGGAGGGAATGCTAAAAAGATGAGATCTTCTCTGTGTTTGTGTGTATATATGTGTGTGTGTATGTATGTATATATGTATATACACACACAAATCATTTCTGTCCTGATGACAAATACTAGTAGAACTAACAGTAGTTTGTGGGGATATACTTGCCCCCTAAATCGGTGTATATATAAAACCACAAAACATGTCCTTCCCAAAACAACTATTACTATATATTACTGCCATATATAGATTTTGGCGTTGCATTGCTAGAAAAGCATATTCAAACTCATAATTAAAAAAACATTTTGAAGGGAAAAAAATCCATTTTTATTTTATTTTTCTTATATTTTAGAAGCTTTTATCCTGGTTTTGTATAGAAAAGTATGTTATTTTTCCAATCTGTCTAAACAAAACTCCAGAAACAAGTTCTGTCAAGTATTGCTGATGCTCCCATCACAAACTGCAATTGGCAATGAATGAGCATATTGCCTGGAAAGCAAAATCACCTTAGCTATTTTTCCTGGATATTTGTGAATATTACATGGGAGGCTGACTGTGCACTTCTTTCATCTCTGAACATGTTTGAGGGATTCAGTAACCTCCACCTCAGATCTTGTCCTGCATATCCCAGAGACTTGAAACATGGATCTGAACAAATATCTCTATACCACTGATCACACCAACACTTACTCATAATAATAAAAGGCAGAAGAAATCCCAATGTCCACAAATAGATTAACAAAGTGAAGGACATAAATGCTGAATGCAATTTAATGTTATTCAACTATAAAGACAAATACACTTCTAATACATGCTATGGCATGGATATACCTTGAAAACATTATATTAAGTGAATTAAGAAAAAATAAGAACAGATATTTTATGATCCAATTTATATTGAATTTGTTGTCAAGAGAGACCAGTCCCTGGAGAAGGGCATCATGGTTGGTAAAGTAGAAGGGCAGCAAGGAAGGAGGAAGGGCTTCAACAAGGTAACTTGACACAGTGGCAGCAACAGTGAGCTCAAACAAGAACAATTGGGAGGATATGGCGCAGGTGTGGTCAATGCTTTGTTCTGTTGTCCTTAGGATCACTATGAGTCAGTTCCAAATTGTTGGATACAACAACAGATATCTTAACTCGAGTCATTGCTAGCTAGTCCATGCCAACTCATGGCAACCCTGTCTTTCTCTGGAGGAGCTGATGGTGGTTTTGAACTGTTGAGCTTTTAGATTGCAACCCAACACATAACCAATAGGCCACCAGGGCTCCTTATAATAAGTATGTAGAATAGGAAATGGCATGAGACAGAAAGTAAATAATTACCATGGACTGTAGGGAGAAGGAAGTGGTATATTAATACTTAATGGATACAGAATTTGTTTGGAGTGATTGAAAAGTTTGGGAATAGTGGTAGTGATTACAGGATTGTGTAAATAAAATTGATGCCACCAAAGTGTACAATTGAATTGCTTAACATGAAAATGTTTATTTTAAATGTCTTTTCTACAATAAAATATTTGGGAATATACATTTTTACTTTTATTGCAATTATTAAAATCTAGCCAATTTTGTTCATACTCCACCCTAATTAGAATAAGCAAGCCAGTCCTGTAAGTCTCAAGTATTTCAGTAAAAGCTAATAGGTGCTGTGTGCTCCCTCGGACTGATTATACTAGTTTTAATGTGTTTTTATTGTTTTTTAATGGACATATTATTGAAAAAATAATTTATAATCATGTTTGATATGACCTTTTGGTAGGCAACCTAGAAAAGTTATTACAAAGTTTTTGGTTAATTATAAACTAATTCCGGATCTTAAAAACAATAGTAGCTAAATATCAGATCAGCTCATGAAGTAATGAATGGTGTCCATGAGAAATGAGCTTTCTTAAAAAAAATCTATATAAGACCAAATGAACAAAATTTACTTTGAAGAGAGATGAGAAGGTAGGGAAATGAGAGTCCTGACAATGGTAGACCAGACGACGATGACGAGGATGGCACATTGTGAAACATGTAACCAATATCACTACATTCTATAGAAATTGTTAAATGAAAACTTTTTTTGTTGAATTTGCTGTGATAACTTTAAGAACAATAAAATATCGTTTAAAAATAGTGCAATTGGAGTAGTGGAAGTAGACAGAAATATCTCCTCAGGGTTTCCCCAAAACAAACTCAGGTGATTTTAGAAAAGTGCTCTATGCTTTACCTTGCCAATTGTGTCAGACTTAACGACTACCAGAGCAATTTTACCCCTTAGACCCATGTCCTCTCTTCAACAACTATCTACTGGAGTATGACACAAATAAATTCTGCCTAAAAAATGCCCAAGCTTTTTCTCAGATGATAAATCTTTGCCTTAGATCAGAAAAATGAAGAATAATTTTTTGCCATGTCTGAAAGCAAGTTTCTGATCAGTGGAGGGAAAGGCATCTCTTGATAACTTCTTGGCAGCACATTAAGGGGTTTCATCCTAACCACCACCGTCGGTGAGAGCGCGGCCACAGTGACAACACGGCAGTGTTCTGGGCACTAATGCCGACCCTGCGGCATGTGCAACAGACAGGGAGGTGGGTGCTTGGAGAGCTGACAAGCAATTTCATCTTCCTGACGTCTCACTGAACGCATGCACTGCCATAGAGTTGATGTAGGGCAGAGTGGAACTACCCCTGTGAGTTTCCAAATTGCAGCTCTTTCAAAAAACACTAAGCTCACTGCCACTGAGTCAATGCTGACTCATAGTGACCCCTATGGGAGGAGTGGCTGGTGGGCTCAAACTTCCAACCAAGTGGATCACAGCCCAACACAAAAGCACTCCACCACCAGGGATAGCCAGTCTTTGTGATGCTGAGGTCTAGTGATTTTGAACGGCTGACCTGGCGGCTAGCAGCCCAATGCATAACTACTATGCCACCAGTTCTCACTCGTACTCTGTGTTTTCCAAGAGCTCTCTCACTAATTATATGACTCTAATAATATACGGATGATATGAAAGTAAAAGGAACATTGAATACTGACAAACGAAAAGGCATGGAATCCTGGAAGGTGCTCAGGTTTCAGAGTCAGATGATCTGACTTAGTTGTGAGATTGTTGATAATTCATCTCAGTTATCTGAGCCTTCACTCCTTAAACAATAAAGAAACTAGTATACATAGGTACTAGAAAAGGTACATGCAGTACGACCCATAAAAATGTCCTGTAAGGTAAAAAGTATTTTCATCAGACTCTTGGTGTCTCCCTTTAACTTATATTTCTTATGTCCATTTAATGCTAGAGATATCAAATATTGTTAGTAAATAAATAATGACATTTCTAAATATAAAAATAAATATTTTATTGCCAAGTTTCTTCCAATTACTCCCACAGAAAGAAAAGCCGAGTAAGATGCAAATGAACAACCAAAAAGCAACAGCAATAACAGCAAACAGCAGTCCTGTCTTCTATAAACTGATAGCACTTTTATGTAAAAGTAATGAATACAGCAGCAAAAAATAACATCAATAATGATCTAATTGTTAATCATTAAACTAAGGAGGCCTGTCATAGTGGTTAAAGGCTGATGAAGAGTTGCGCAAGTCAAACTCAGTGGACAACTTCCAGGGAGGAAGTTCCTGTAAAGGTCCTTCCTAGAAAACCCCGTGTTGCAGTTCTTCTCGGTCACGTGCATTCTACCAGCCAAAATCGACCCCAGAGCCCTGCAACAGCAGTCATTTAACTCTGCCTATTATTTACACGATCACTACATCGTGTGGTTGTGGTTGGATGTCTTCCGTTTAGTGCCAGGTCATAATGACCCTACGTATATGGGAGCTAAGCATTGCCTGCATCTATACTAGTGATCCAAAAATAAATGTAAATAAAATGAAGCCAGTTTTGACAGGGAACTTGGCAAGAAATAAAGGGAACTAAATTTTGATTCTGCTTTCTGAGTTCCAGCAACATTTAACGCAACTCTGTTCACTACCTTCAACTCGAATTTAAAAAGAAACAAAAAAATTCCCATGCAAAAATAAACTATTACCCATTCACAGCTCATCTCATATAAATCTACTTAAGCGTCAACATTCTGTATTCTTAGAATCAGCTTCCTGATTACCAATGCTATGAAGAATGCTATATTTCTTTCTTTCTTTTATTGAAGGAATTCTACCTTACATTCCTTTTTCCAATTATGCTTTCCAATAACTACTTACTGGAATCTTCAAAAGAAATAGTATTAATACTTTAGAGGTGAAGTTAAGTATTTTGACACAAACAACAAAATGACATCCTTTGTTTACTCAAATCATGGTCTACAAATTGCTTTTAATCCATAACTTGTTTATACAGTAATAGCTCCTGTTTCATTCTAAAGTGCTAGATATCAACTTATATGGGAGTATTTCCCTCAAATGCATGGAATACAATGGCAAAGACTCTCAGGTGTTTTGTTTTTCATCACAGTGAGGGTTAGTATCTCTTGATTCCATTTCTTGCTCTCTACTGCCAAACACGTGAACATGTACACTATTAGTCTGAGTAGGATGTGGTAAAGTAATGAGCATAGATTTCTATAGACAATGCCTCAGTATTAAAATCTGAACTCATAAAAGGTAAGCAATTCTATTTGTATAATTCAAGAATAATATGGCAGGTTGAGTATATGAAATAGATAGAATTCAAAAACAGAATATGCAGAGTCCCACAGTGTACAATCAGCCTATCATTCATTCCCTTCTGCTGGGTAAGGGTTTAATGTCATATTCCTCCCCAAATCTATACATCAACTAAGGGGTAAGTACTAACAAGGACATGATCTTAGGTAATTTCTTAACCTCCTATTTATATTCAGAAAGAAATTTCACATTATGAAAGCACTCTATTTTTTTCTTTAAAAGTGACCTGGTAAAAGACACAAGACCAGAGCGAAGAAAAAACTGATTCCACAATGCCTCTCAAATTCAATCTCAGAGTAAGTCTCTGACTTTTTGTTCATAAAGCAGAAAAGGGCATGAAGACACAAAAGATAATGCCGAAATGAATGTGCACATAATTATCTTGTGATTAGGTTTGGAAAAGATAAAACCTCTCAAGGCAACTAGTGAATACATTTTGGAAAAGTTGCTGCTGGCTGGGAGTTGCTTAATTGCAAGGTTCAAGGCTGAAATAGAGGAACATATTTAGGGGTAATGAGTAGTATTCAATGAGCATTGGCATGCAGTAAAAATTGCCTTTCTCCTTTTGCAGTTGATTATTGGATGAGCCACAAACCTTTCCACTGCAGCCCATTTGTGAAAGAAGGGCCTGCACAGACGTTTGCAGCTGGGCAGCATGGCCAGGAAGTGTGTACTTGGGAAGAAAATGCCAATCGAGTACAGATTCATTCCCACAAAATTACTCAGAACTTTTTAGAAATATATCACAGCAGCTCAAAAAGCGTACACACTTGGTGGCAAATCCCAAACACTGAATGAATCTGTATTTTTTTAAATTAAAATATCATTTTACTGGGGGCTCTTACAACTCTTATTACAATCCCTACATCAATTGTATCAGGCATATTTGTACATATGATGCCATCATTCTTTTCTAGGCATTTACTTTCTATTGAGCCCTTGGTATCAGCGCTTCTTTTTCCACTTCCTCCCACCTTACCCTCGTGACCCCTTGATAAATTATAAATTATTATTTTCATCTCTCACACACCTACCACTGTCTCTCTTCCCCCATGGTTTCTGTTGTTCTTCCCCCTGGAGGGGTGTGTGGTTATGTGTCGATCACTGTGATTGGTTCCTCCTTCCTCCCCACCTCTCCCCACTAGCCCTTATACTACTGCTATCGCTACTTCCATTCCTGTTCCTGGATTCCGTGTGTCATAAGCTCTTTTATCTATATCTGTGTACATGCTCTGGTCTAGTGTGAAATGAGAAGCAGGACTGGGGTCATGATAGTGGGGGGTGAGAAAGACTCAAGGAACCAGATAAATATTGTGTTTCATCAGTGTTCTACTGTGTCCTGGTTGATTCATCTCTTCCCTGTGATCCCTCTGTGGGGAGATGTTCTCTTGTCTACAGATGGGCTTTGGGTCTCTGCTCTGATCCCCCTTCATTCTCAATGATAAGTTTTTGTGGTTTTTTGTTTGTTATAGTTCTTCTTATACCTGTTATCCGGTCCCTGTTATAGGTCTTCTTATACCTGTTACCCAGTGACACCTCGTGATTGCACTGGCTGGTGTGGTTCTTCCAGATGGGCTTGTTGCTTCTCTGCTGGCCACTTGTTTAACTTCAAGCCTTTAAGACCCCTGCCATTATTATCTTGTAATAGCCAGGTACCATCTGCTTTCTTCACCACATTTGCTTATGTACCCATTTAGTCTTTAAGGATAGTGCCAAGAGAGTGAGCATTATAGAATGCCAGTTTGTTAGAACAACATGTTCTTGTATTGAGGGCGGGTATGAGCAGCGGCCAGAGTCTGCCCATGACCTCAGTGTATTTGGGACCTCTATTTTAATCATTGAACACTGAGACAAAAAAAAAGTTAAAATCTCAAAATTTAGGATATCAGCAACTCAACATGGAAAATTTTTTTAAAAGACAATCAGAGTTATACCAGTGTGGAACTTGTATCATCATTACATATAGGATTCTTTACTGTTCATCAAATAAAATATTGCTTTAAAACATATCCACAATTATGAAGTTGCTAAGTTGAAGTTCAAATATAGATCTAAAAGGAATTCAAAACTCAAGGCAATGAGAGAAAATGGATTCATAATGTGGACCAGTCTTCCAGGAAGGCAAAATTAAAATCAAGATTTTTAGGTTAGAAAATAGGAGAGAGGGCATAAAAATAGAAAATCTTTGAAACTGCTTCAAGACAGTTTTCTGTCCTAGTCAGGCTTGATTTTTTACTGGAGTTGGAACCAATCCCAAGGCTACCACAGAATTAGTGCAGGTAAAAGCAGGGTTGGTAGTCGGGCAATTGTGCTCCGGTTGTGAATAGGAGATGGAAAACACAACGGTGAAGGACAGACAAAGGCAGAACCTGACAAAAGGAGACTATTCCTGCTTAAAGACTATCTAGATTTAAGAGTAAAATAAAGCTTCATTCTAATTCAATCTTTGCTGTTTTCTAGTTAGGTAAGCAAAGGCACCTAATTTTTCCTAACGTTTTCCTGTAAATCTGAGATTATAACATTGGTCTTATTTCATAGCTATTCAGATTGAAGTTATCTGTACAAAAGACAGCACAGCATACCCTTCATAGAGTAGGTTCACAAACAATGATTCCAGTAAGTTTCTTTAATAATATTATTAACCTCATGTACATTTATATTTATATTTTCTTTAAAATAAAAGTACAATCATGGTAGGTCAAAAAAGCTGACTAAAATTTTTCTATGAATAAAATATTTGATTTGATATATTCTAAATAGAATTTTCCATTTCAAAACATTCAAATAATTGAAGGATTTTACAAAAAAGAAGTTGTTTTTAATTTGAGTTGAACAAGAAGGCTCTTAGGAAAGCAGGCAGATGTGAAGAAGAAAAACTTGACATGCACATTATAAACAATTCTTGTCTTTCTGTTCTCACAGTTTGAAATTTGGATCACAGAGAACTCCTAGTCTCTGAACTCCTAGTTAATATTTCTAGTAAGTACATGACTCTTTAAATAGCAGAACTACATTTTAGGAATACTAAATTGTTGATTTATAAATGCCTGCTTCCTTTCTTAAAAATAAAATAACTAGTAAATTCTTAAAATAAATTAGGGAGTAATACAACTTTTTTCATGGTCAATTCGAGAAAAATAACGTGTAGTTAACTTCTCAAAAACATACTGTCACCATGTCAATTGCAACTCAGAATGACACTGCAGGACAGGACAGAACTGCCCTTGTGGGTGTTGAGATTGTAACTGTTTACAGGAGTAGAAAGCCGCATCTTTCTCCCGTGGAGAGGCTGGGGGTTCTCAATGGTGGTCCTTGTGTGTAGCAGTCCAGTGCATAACACACTATGCTGCCAGGATCCTGTCTAGTGAGTCCTTACATTGTACAAAGGGTCGCGGTAGTCAGTGCTGACTCAAGGGAACCGAACACGAACCAAAACAGCCACCTAGATTCTACAACTCCTGAAAAGTTCGGCTATTTATTAACTTTCATTTGTTGCATTTATGTCATTTAACAAAATGTCTATGCACTCAATTTGCACATATGCATTAAAGAGACCCTTGAGTCTTTCATGAAAAAAGAAAATGCAGATTCCAGAATAATTAAGTGTGCTCATGGGACATTTGTACATAAACCAAGAGGCAGTCATTCAGGCAGCAAAAGGGGAGGTTGTGTGAGTTAAAATAACGAGGAGTCTAGTACAGGGTTGTATGCTTACTTCACATTTATTCCATTTGTATGCTGAATAAATATTTTAAGAATCAGAATGCTGCATAAGGGTTGGAGGGAAATTATTAACAACTTATGATACTCAGATGACAAAGTATCGACTGCCTTCTATATGGTTTATTCTCCAACACAAATTTAAAAAATTACAAATTAATCAATCAGAAATATCACGATAGATTTATAAAACAAAGTTTTCAAGGATTTCATTTTACTTGGATCCAAAATCAACATGAATAGCATCAGCAGTCAAGAAAATAAATTTGTATTGAATTGGGAAAAATTGCTGCAAAAATCTGCTTTGTACATTAAAAAGTACAGATGTCACCTGGAGAAATGTAGTGTGCCTGCCCCAAGTTAAGCTATTTTCAAATACTCATGAAAGTTGGACAATTAAAAAACAAACAAAAAAATGGATTGCTGGTTTTGGACAAAGAATATTTAATATAACATAGACAAATGAACAAATCTGTCTTGTAAAAGGCAGAAATGAGAATAGCCAGATTTCATCCACATAACTTTTGAGAGGTTATCAGAAGGGACCATTCTCTGGAGTTGGACATCATGAGAGGCAAAGCAGCGGATAAGCTAAAATGAGGAGATCCCTGAACAACTTGGATTGACATAGTGGTTGCAACAATGGGCTCAAATGTAATAACAATTGCGGGATGGTGTAGGATTGGGGAATCTTTCATTTTGCTTTGTATATGAATTGCAGCAACAACACATGCCTAAAATGAGCAACAGTAAATGCAAGAAAATAAACTTATCTTCATGAAAATCATCCCTTGTGGTTTCTCTGTTGTAGGAACACTAAATAACAAAGATAAACCAAACCCATTGTTGTCAAGTGTGACTCATGGCAAATGCATGTGTGTGTGTGTGTGTGTGTGTGTGTGTGTGTGTGTGTGTGTACTAGATAGATATATCACTGGAGATAAATAATATGAAGTTAAAGATATAACTAGCAGATACATTAATTTAATCAGTGATTCTATGCCTTTTCTTTATTTAAACTTTTTGCATGCTGAGATGCTTTAAATGGTTTAAGACATAATTAACTTTTTTCCTCTGATGTTTCCATTTTGTCATAGTTGTCCCATATTGTTTGTGAAGTTCGTATCTAATTCTGAGAAACTATCTCTGGCAAGGAAGATGAGAGGATACATGTTATTTTCTACTCAGGCCATAGCTTGGTCACCAATTTTCCAGCACCTGCATCTTTGCTCACAGGTCTATATTGACAGTACCACGGTGTAGATAACCATGATAATGTTGACATTCAGGTGTACCACAATCTGGTGTGTCACAGTGAGGGCCACCTTTATGATCTATAATCATTATCAATGAATGTAGACTGGCTTTCCTGTATGTTTTAAAATATTGCAAGCCAAATGCAGGTAGGAAAAGGGAATCATCTGCAAAGGAAAAGAGTAGGGGCGCGTGTTTGAGGACAAGCAATTAGAACTGAGAGTAGTCGGTAGTAACATAGATTCTATGGGAGAAATAGTGAATGACTCAGGAAGCATTAAAAGGCAAGGAAAAGAATATGCAGAGTCATTGGCCCCAAAGAAAAGTAATGATAGCTAACAAGAATGTAATGCTGCAGAGCTGTTCCAGTGCATTTTTCAGAGACATTTACTTATCATAATCTATAAGGTAGATACTTTTATTTTCTCTATTTTTATTGAATAAAATAAGACAAGCATGTTTCCAGTAATTGCAGAAAATATATACTGATATATATAGTTTAATATCCTAAAACTTTAACATTCTGAGTTATGAAAAGAACACAACATATGCTTAAATAATAAATTTGTGTCTCTGGAAGATTTAAATAGTCAAATTAGCTTAATTTTAAAACAAATTAATTGTCTGGAGTTTGAGAAAGAGCCCCAATTATAGCTCTTGAAATAATAAAGTATTTTTTTAATCATTTGAAGAGATCAGGAGTATGTTTCTGTTACTTGACTTAACAGGAACATTCAATTAACCCAAACACTTTTTCCTCAATTACTTTGATTAATTAGACCCAAATTGAATAAGAAAGGCTGTCAATCCTGCTGTGTTTCAGTGACAGTCAGGGTTTTCCACATGTACAAATCCTACTGAAGAAGGAGCACATAGAGTAATCTTATTTACTGAAATAGGACTGGTTGAAAATGTGGGTTCTGTCAGAATAATAAGAACAAGAAACTAGTGAATATTTGATTCATTCCCGATTTCCTTTGTCATCATTAAAACAGGGGCTGAGGGTGGGGATGGAAACCTGCCTAACAATTTTGTTAAAAGTCTTGTTGCTTCTTGATGAAATGTTTAGATATCCTCTCCTAACAAACAAACAAATATATATTTAGTGGAAAAGGATTTTATAAGTAATTACTTATTAATCTGATGGATACAAATAATTGTTGTTACCATGAAAAAAATTGTGTATGTCCTGAGTGAAACCATAAAGATCTTCTACGGTGAAGTCTCAATTCTATTTTCAAATGCATTTTTTTGTCCTTGTGAGAAGTAATGTGCACATGGCTTGGCCATGATTTTCACTGTTGTTGCAGTTATAATGTGGCCATTCTCTCTGGTGATATTTAATATGATTTAATCACTTTTGTGCTGAGATCTACTCTAGGTGGCCAATTAATGGAAAGGGAGTTTCCTTGGGAGTGTGGCCTGATTCTAATATATGTGGACTCTGGCAAAATCCTCTTGCTTTTTGATGCATCTAGATCCTGCATATGGCTCATCACCCTACTTCTGGCTCTTTGTACTTGCATCAGTGCACTTCACATGGCTTGCTGATGCTGAACACCGTAGCACCCCCACCCCCCATTGTACATGCTGACCTTGGGCCAAGTTACCTCTGCAGTCAGAAGCCTTTCATATGAGTTGCCAGTCATGAGTTCTTCAAACCCTATAGTTACTTGAGCCACAAGAAGCCTCTCTAACTGTCATTTCACCCACTGATTTGAAACTTGCTGGCCTTTATGATTAGGTGAGCCATTTCCTTGTGGTAAGTCACTGTACACATAATATTTATTGGTTTAGTTTCTCTAAAATACAAAATATAAGATGCGGCCATATAATCCATCCATTCTCACTGTTCTTTTGGCATGGAAAAGAACAAAATATAATTTTCTACTCTTTCCTGTGGTTTGGGAAATTAGACCTTGTATGAAACAAGCATGCTATCACATTGGGGGAAAATTACAAGTGTTCCTATCACAAAAGCATAAGTCAGTACAAAGGTAGACTTAATGACACAATCTGGAAGTGACCTGAAGGTAAGGATTTAAAGCATGCACACACATCTTATAATTATATTTGGAGATTCCTTATAGGAAAACATTAACAATGTTTGTGTGGGTTTTAACTATTACCATTTTGAAGCAAAGTATGTACAGGGAAAATGGAGCAATCACATAAAAGATCCAGCCTAACATCTTTAAGACCCAAATGTTTCGTTTCTAAAAGGACAGGCTAAGATGCCTGAGATATTGTCTGCCTCTAACAGGTTTACAAAGTAAACCAGTTACTGTATGTAGAATTCCAGATATCATTTTATTGTCAGATATAATGAAACTTTATCTTAGCCCAGCTTTTCTTTCTCTTTTATTCTAATCATACTATAATAACATGCAAGGGTTGGAATTGACCACTAGGATAATTTTTGTAAAGCTCATTAACTTCCTAATCAAATTCCAGACTCTTCTACTAAAATATCATTAATAATCCCGAGTATATAATAATGTCTTTATAGGACATAGGGTATTTGAATTACTTGGATAAACATTTCCAAGTAAAATCCATATATTATTTAATGACTCACATAATTAAAATTTCAATCCACACTGTCTCACCCTTTTAATCAAACATTAGATTATTAATCCCTTCATTTTCCTTCCTGGACTTCTTGACATATAAATCTTTATGGGAGTAGAAAGCCCTACCTTTCTCCCACAAAGCAACTGGTGGCTTTAAACTGCTGACCTTGCAATTAGCAGTCCAACGAATAATCACTGCACTACAAAGGCTCCTATATATAAATGTGTCTGAATATACATATATGTATTTTTCATATGCAAATATCTAGATTTATGATAATGTATATGCAAATAATTTGTAGATGTATGCATATAGCTGTACAGTACGTACCCTTGATGGCACTGGTAAACCCTATATGTCATTATTCTATGTTAGATGTACATGAGATAAATGGCTCAGTGAGCCTCACCTTTTGAGTTCTTGGGTTTCTTGCTTTGTGATGGTCGTACCAGGGTGCAGCTGCCCTAGCCAGTTCCCTGCTTCAGCTGAAAGGCTCACTTCCTGCAAGACATCCCTGAGAAGAAGCCACATGGACCTGCCCCGTTGCGGCCCTGGGTGCTGGAGCAGCCATGGTGAAGACCCCTGCCAGCACTGAGATGCTTACACATTCACTGACTCGGCTTCCCTCCTGTAGTCAGTGTCATTGCATGTGTTTTGTGAGATGGAGGAGGATTTTGTGGATTGGTGGACATATGGACTAATGTTGGACTTGTGGGCAGCTCTGGTTTGGGATGTTTTCTTGATGTGCACTTTCCCTTATATAAAACTCTCTCTTATACATATGAGTTTCTGTGTATTTGTTCCTCTAATGTACCCAGACTAACACAGTAGGTATATAAGTACAGGCTTTATTAGATTCATGTTTCTTAAAATGACAATATATGGGAAGATAAGCCCCACCCAAAACAGACCCAGTGCTATGAAATTGATCCCAATTCACAGCGACAGCATATATAGGATTCTGAGACAGTACCTGTACTTATTAAGAAAGCACCCTGTAAAATGTGATACATTTGAGAAGTTTAGAGCAATATAGGAACACACCACCTACTGCTCTCTACCTCAAGTTAAAGCAACCCTACACAGGAGGCCCAAGAGCTCTGTAAACTACCTGAAGAAAAATTTTAAACTAAAATTCTTAAAATAAAATAGAAAATGACAAAAAAGAGTTTCCAGGATATGCAGGAAGTTATTTTTAGTCTTCTTGTTGTTGTTGTTAGGTGCCGTTGCGTAGCTTCTGACCCATAGCAACCCTATGCACAACAGAACGAGATGCTGCCCTTTCTTAGGTCATCCTAACAATTGTTCCTATGCTGGGTTCATTGTTGCAGGCACGGTGTGGATCAGTCTAGTTGAGGATCTTTCTCATTTACGCTGCCCCTCCACTTTACCAAGTTTGAGCTCCCTCTCCACGGACGAGTCTCGCCTGACAACACATCCTGAGCCTGTGAGATGAAGCTCGAAATCCTTGTCTAAGGAGCACTCTGGCCATAATTCTTCCACGACAGATTTTTGTTCTTTTGGCAAGAAAATAGAACAAACAATATTCTTCTCCAGCACTACAATTCAAAATCATTAATTCTTCTTCCGTCTTTCTTATTCAATGCCTAATTTTCACACGTATATGAGGCTATTGAAAATACCATGGCTTGATTAAGGCACATTTTGTTCCTCAGAGTAACATCCTTCCTTTTTCAGTTCTCTAAGGAGGTTTTATGCAGCAATTGGTAATGGACTGTCTTATGCCTTGATGGCTACTTCCATGATAATTGATTGTGGAGCCAAGCAAGATAAAATCTTTAACCATTCAACCTTTCTCCATGTATCATAATGTTACCTATTTATTCAGTTGTTTGGTCTTCTTTACACTGAGTTGAAATCCATAAGGAAGGCTGCAATCCTTCATATTCATCAGCAAGGGCTTCAAGTCCTCCTCATTTCCAACAGGCAATGCTGTGGCATCTGCATATTTCAGATTGTCCAAAAGACTGTGGGATTACTGATTCATCAGTTTTCTAACCATTTCCGTGAATCGTTTTTTTCTGTAAAGCAAACTCTCTTTTACCCAAATTTTAGAAATAAAGATGCCCTTGTTTGATGACATACCCACTGACTGTAAATCTTAAAACGTTTTTTAGGAAACTATATATATTACAGGAATGCTCCATGTGATGGCTCATAGCAAGCCAACACCTACTCATTGACCAAAACTTGGCAATCGCTTATTTAGAGCCTCGTGATGCAAAACTTGGCATGTGTCTGCCTGCACTGACTTCATCTGGGAATTTGTTATAAATGTAGAATCTCAGACTAAGTTCAGAATCAGAATTTTTAGATGATCCCTTCATAATCTTTATGCATATAACAGATTCAGACAAAGCACAGCAGAGGATAACTAGTTAAAAATGTATTGAGTAAGAAGGTGCTTAGAATTTAATGTGAAATGCTAATTTTAAGCAATATGGAATATATGGTTTCAGTGACGGAATGGTGATTGAATGTGCTGAAAATTGCTCTTCTCTGAAAGTTCCTTTCTGTAAAATAGTAGTTCACTAGAAATTTTCAAAAATAGATTTTTTTAATCAATATGCACTATGACCTTATGGTCTTTGACCAGTCCTGGTGGCAGAGGCAGTTACAATGGGATGCCAACCACAGTCAGTAGTTCAAAACCGCCAGCTGCTCTTCAGGATAAAGAAGGGATTTTTTGTGTCTGTGAAGATTTACAATCTCAGACACCTATAAGGACAACTATAGGGTCCTATATGGACTACAGGACATTGACTCTATGGCAGTGAGGGAGAGATGGACTTATGGTTTGATATCAGGGAAGATATGCATCACAGTTTTATTCTTTCACCATACTGATTCAATATATGCAAAATATATAACCTGAAAAGCTGAGCTATGTGAAGAAAAGCTTGGGATCAGGCTTGGATGAAGGCTCATTAACACGTGATATACAAAAGATGCAACATTGCTTGTTGAAAGTGAAGTAAACTTGAAGCCCTTATTGATGAAGAGTGAAGATTACAGTTTTTTATATGATTATTATTCACTATAAAGAATACAAAAAATCCTCACATCTGGACCAATAGACAACATCATACATAATGAAGAGAAGACTGAAATTGTCAAGGATTTTGTTTTATTTTCATCTATAATCAGTTCTCAAGAAATCAAAAGACAAAGTACACTGGACAAATTTGTTGCCTTCAAATTTCTTGACAGTGCTAAAGAGCAAAGCTATTACCTTGAGGACTGAAGTATACTGGATCCGAGCCATAGTCTTTTCAATCATCTAGTATGCGTATGGAAGCTACACAATGAATAAGGAAGACTGGAGAAGAGGTGTTGCATATAAATTATGGGGTTGGAAGAAGGTTCAAAGAGCCCTGGACTCCCATAAGAACAAACAAATGCATATTGGAAGAAGTAAAGTGAGACTGCTCCTTAGAGGTAAGGGCTGCTAGATTTTGTCTCAGGTATATGTTGTAAGGCGGGATCAGTCCCTGTGAAGGATACCATGATTAGTAAAGCAGAGGATCAAAGGATAAAAAGAAGGTTCTCCAGCAAGTTCATTGACATGGTGGCTGTAACAATGGACTTGAACATAAGACCACCGATGAGGATGACATGGGATTGAGCAGTTTCATTCATAAATAGGGTTGTGATCTGCAAAAGATACAACTCAGTGGTACCTAACTATAAGTAACATCACCATGATCCTTTATTAAGAAGTTTACTTGGGGGCAGTAAATAGGAAATCACATGATTTCTTTTGTGTTTGGTTATACAAATCGTTGGAGCACAGAAACCACCAGGCTCTCTGCTGGAATAGAATTGGGACTGTCTACATGCATAAAGAGTTCCAGTCTCAGACACCCACAATAGCATGTCTACCCTTGCCAATAGGGTTTCTATGTATTAGAACAGACCCAAGTGCAGTGAGTTTTGTTTTTATTTCTGTTCAGCACCTTTCAGGTTGTAAAATATGAGCAAGCACCAATGGTGTTGAAAGAAGAAGTACAATCTGCACTGAAACATTCGACAAAAACAAGGTTCCAGGAAGCGATGGAATGCCAATTGAAATGTTTCAATAGGCTTATGAAGTGCTGGAAGCACTTACTCATCTATGGCAGGAAATCTGGAACACAGCTATGTGGCCAATTGATTGGAAAAGATCCAAAAGTGTGCCCATTCCAAAAAAAAAGATGACACACAAAATGCTCAAATTATAGAGCAATATCACGTTCAATTAAATTTTGTTTTAAAGTCATCCAACAACTAGTGAAGCAGTCCATTGACAGGAAGCTTTCAATTCAGCCCAGATTCAGAAGATATGAATTAAAGGATATCATTGCTGTCTTCAGTTGGATTTTGGCTAAAGGCAGAGAAAATCAGAGAGATGTTTATTTGTGTTTTATAGACTATGTCAAGGCATATAACTATGCAAATCATAACAAATTATGGATAACCTTGAGAAGAATCAGAATTCCAGAACACTACATTGTGGTCACAACAGACTTGTACATGGATCAAGGTGCAGTTCTGGGGAAGGAACAAGAGAATATTACAAGGTTTAAAATCAAGAAACACATGCATCAGGGATTTATTTTCTCACCATAGATCTTCAATCTGTGTATTGAGAAAATAAGAGAATCCGGTATATATGAAGAAGAATATGGTATGAGGGTTAGAAAAAGGATTAGTAACAACCTGGCATATTCAAATGGCATGGCTTTGGCTGCTAAAAGGGAGGAGGACCTGAGGCATTTGATGAGGAAGATACAGGATTACAACCTTCAGTTTGGATTACAATTCAATGTAAAGAAACCAAAATCCTCACCACTGGACCAATATGTAAAGGGACAAAATATTCAGGCTGTCAGGATTTTTCTTGCTTGGAACTGCAATCAGTGTCCATGGAAGCAGCAGTGAAGAGAGCAATAGATAAATTGCATTGGACAAATCTGCTGCTGAGGACCACTTTAGATTATGGAAAAGCAAGGGTGTTATTGTGAAAATTAAGGTGTGTCTGATCTAAGCCAAGGTATTCTCAATTGCTTCATACACAAGTGAAAATTAGACATTGAATAAGGGAGACCAAAACAAGAATTGATTCATTTGAATTGTGGTGCTAGAGAAGACTATTGAAAGTATTTGGATTACTGGCAAAGTAGTTACACCTTGGGCTGTTGTGATCCAAAAGGTCAATAGCTCAAAACTGCCAGCTGCTCTGCAGGAGAAATATGGGGCATTGGACTTCTAAGTCTCAGAAACTCACGGGAGCAAGTCTACCCTGTCCTGTAGGGTCTATGTGAGTCAGCAATGACTCAATGGCAATGAGATTGACTTTTCTGGATGGGCTGCTAGAAAGACAAACAAATCTGTCTTGAAAGAAGTATGGCCAGAGTGCTCCTGAGAAGTGAGCATGCTCAAGCACTCTGGGCATGTTATTACAAGAGTCCAGTCCCTGGTGAAGGACACCTTGTTGGTAAAGTGAAGGAACTGTAAAAGAGAGGGAGGCCCTAAGGAAGATAGATTGACAGCTGATGCAATGATGGACCCAGGCAGAAATTTCCATTCTGCTGTGCACAGGGCTGCTATTGGTCAGAATCCACTCCATAGCACCTTACAACAATATTCCCCAAAGAGACTTGCAGCAGAATTTAGAAAATTGTATGGATTCTTACTGAAACTGAGGCCTACTTGAAGCTGATGAAGATCAAGGATTGCAGCTTTCAGTATGGATTATATTTCAGTGCAAAGAAAACCAAAATCTTCACAAGTAGACCAATCGGGGACATCATGATAAATGGAGAAACTTTGAAGTTGTCAAGGATTTCATCTTGCTTGGATCTGCAGACGATTCTCATACAAGAGATCAAACGAAACTTTGCGTTAGGTCAATCTGCTGCACAATACCTCTTTAGAATATTGAAAACAAGGATGCTACTTTGAGAAGTAAGGCACCCCTGACCCAAACCATAGTGTTTTCAATTGCTTCATATACATGTGAAAGTTGGACACTGATTAGGGAAGACCAAAGAAGAATTGGTGCATTTGAATGGTGCTCCTCGGGAAGAATATTGAAAGTTCACGGACTGATAAATGTACAGACTGACTGGTCTTGGAAGAAGTAAGACTGGAGTGGTCTTGAGAGGCAAGGATGACAAGACTTCATCAGACATGATTTGGACACATCATCAGGAGAGACCCGACGCTGGAGAAGGACATCATGGGTGGTAGTAAAATGGCAGACTGTGAAGGAAAGGAAGGCCCTCCCGAGACACATTAACACAGTGGCTACAACACTGGGCTCTGGCACATGAAGAATTGTGAATGAAATTCATCCTCTTTTCTTCTTGACCAGTGCCCAGCATGCAAACAAAAAGTTTGTTAATGATTGAATATGAAGTGAGCGCTTTAGCACCATCAATAAATTCTTAGCTGCTATTAGGTGCTGTTGCCTCTATTGTGCTACATAATGATCCAATGCACAACAGAACAAAACCCTGTCCGGTCCTGTGGCACCCTAGAAATCATCCTGACTTCTGAGCCCTCTCTTGCAGCCATTGCTTCCCTCTATTTCCTGGAGGGTCTCCCTCTGTTACTAACTCTTTACTCTGCCAAGCATGATTTGACATTGACTCGGGTTTTAATCAAGTTTCAGAATTAATGTCAGTGAAGAGAATGTCTCTCACTATATAGGATATGGAATTAATTACACCTACTTCTCACTTATCTAGTCATTAGCTCTTAATTTACATTTAAGACAATAGTAAAAAAAAATCTACTACTGAACTCTTTTTTTGAAATGACTGCTAAAGCTTGAGGTGAGAGTAATGTGGACTGCAATGGTTAATGTTATGTGTCAACTTGGCCTGGCCCTCATTCTCAGTAGTTTGACAGTTAGGTAATGATGCCATTTGACAATTATGTAAGTTTAGTCACCCTACATTTTTTTTCTGATTTGACCATTTTCCATTTTTGTATAATGCCAATTTTCATATAATATGGAACCTAGCCATATTAATAAGTGAGGAGTAGGTGCATTAATAATAAGACCCAGAGTATTTAGCTCATTTTGGTCCTAACTGTATTAGTTTCCAAATAATAAATGAAGAAGAATTTTGTGAGTTGAAACAACAGAACTTTATTTTCTCCAAATGTAAAGACCAGAAGTCCAAAGCCAGTGTCACAAAGCCATCATCAGTGGGTTGACAAGGCTTCAATCTGTACAGAAACTCTAGGGAATTATCTGTACCTAGCCTCCCGGGCATGGGCTTGTGACTGCATCACTAGAATCTTCTAGATCAACCTCTTAAACCACTCTCTGTTCTGTGTTCACCTCTCTCTCTCCTCTACAGATTACATTGATTACGACTTAATCACATCTGCAAAGCCTTTTTTCATATCAAGTAATGTTTATAGGCTCCTGAGAGTATATTATTCAACTGATTACATTAATTTCTATGTAAGAGCTAATTGATGAATATGTCCCCTTGTAAAACAGAATTGTCTTTGTGAATAGGGGTATATTAATATAAAATGTTTATTAGAAGAACAAATGGATCCACAGTGATATATTTTCTGATAACTATCACCTCATTTAACCTTCATAATCATTGAAGAAGTTGAGTAGTCATTAGATTATCTAAGTAAAACACACTTTAAGCGACAGGAATGTAAGTTTAAACTAGTCTACAAGTTTTTGTGGATATTTTGCATTTTCCTCTTCTATTTTTAAGTCTGCCTTTTTTCTTCTGCTGACACCTGTGAATTTCTGGTATTTTTATAAGCATCTAAGGAAGCACTGCTATTTCTAAATATCTAAGGAAAAAATAGTTTATACTCTCAAAAGAGTTGTTTGAACCTATTTTCTAGACTGAATTTTCACACTCCCTGAAAGAAAAAAACACACGAATAATGCGTTTTATTAATTTGCTTTAAACTTCAGGAAATATGGGTTGATTAATGAAATCCTTTTAAAATAATGGGCCAATCAGCTGATAATTTAACAAGGTACATTTAATATGGCATTCACTTAGGGAAAAGTCTACTTTAATGATCAATTTTTATAGTAGATCTCAATACTCAGAAACATTCTAGGCAAAACTGAAAAAATGAGCCATTCCCTTTAGCAATTATTTGAAATACTAATGATCATTAGCTTAGAATTTACTCTGATGGATATCGGCACTCAGCTCTTGCGAACCAACAGTCTACATGGCATTGTTTCTTACAATACAATTTATAGTTGTTACATCCTAACATTGAATGGGGATCCCTTTATCCAAACCCCTGTTTTAAATCTTAATGTGACTAAGGAAGTCCAAGACATTTTGACTTTCCCAAGGTATCCAAGTTAACAAGATTTAAGTGTTGGTCAAAAGTCCTCTAATTTACAAGGACAAGTTTATTTTCTCAGAGTTTCTTTCTATGTAACTGTGTTCCATGGTTTTCTTCTTCGCTGGCACCATCTCCTTCTAATTTCTTCTCTATGCTTCTTCTTTGTTTTTTCTCGTGTTCATGATGAACTTTGCTTTGGTACTCTCTCCCATTAGCTTTGCATTACGGCTTTACATGTCCCAAGTATAATACCTCACTCTCTGGCTCCACATGGAAAACACTTTGGATAAAAGCTAAGCTTCTAATCAATATGAAATTTTTTGTTTATCTCTGAATCTCAAAGTTATCAAACATTTGATTTAAGAAATACTCTTCTTATTTTTGAGTTAGTGGAAGAGGCTTGATTCATACAATTTCAGGCAAAAAATATATATCTATTATTCAGAAAATAAATAGCATCAAGTGCTTACCATATGCCTGGAAATCACAGATATTATAATGTTGAAAATGACAATGCCATTTTCCTTATTGCTTTAAAGATCATCCAAATAAATGGATGTGCACAGTCAAATCAAGGAGTTATAGGGAATAATCTCAAAAAGTGTTAAGTGTTATGAAGACTATAATGCAAGACATTGGAAAGATTTCCATTACACATACATTTCAAAATGTTTTAATAAATTGTGCAGAATCTAGATTTTATACTACAAAAATAATTCCACTGCTATATCACTTCAAAAATTACTCATTTTGTCCATACCAAACTCTGTGGAATGAAATTACATAAAGAGATCAGGAGAGGAATGCTTATGGAACCAAACTACTACAATATTCAACAGCACCCAGAAATAAACAGTTGTTTTAACTCAGATCTATAGAGGGAACGAAGACATGAATACTCCCACCCTGCCACCCCTAAAAAAGAAAAAATACCAAATACATATACTATAAAATGACAGCAACTAACCCACATGTAGAATTCATAACACTGGACTTCGATTGACTAAATACAGAACCAGAAGACAAAGAGTAGCAGATTGCATGAGGAAATAGCACCCATTCATATGCTGCCTTGAAGAGACACACCTGAAACTCACAGAATAAAACAGACTGAGTCAAAGGATGGAGGAAATTTTACTAAGCCAAGAGCAAGCCCCCACCAAAATAAAAAAAGGCAGGAGTGGCAATATTAATCTCTGACAAAATAGTGTTCAAAGTAAAAGATATAATGAGAGATAAGAATGGACATTACACAATGATCAAAGGATCAATATGCATATAGTCATAATAAACATGCACATGTCCACTGAAAGATCCTCAAAATACATTAACAAAATCCTCAAAGAGATGGAAAGAGAAATCATCAGATGGATAATAATAGTAGGAGAGTTCAATATGCCACTCTCATGGAAAGATCGAGCAACAGGAAAAACTCAATAGAGAAATAGAAAAGTTGATTAAAATAAACAGCTTGGCCTCCTATTATTTACAAACCAACACAAAAAGACACATTCTTCTTCATTGCCTATGATACATGTTCTAAAAAAGACCACAAGGCCACAAGGCAAGCCTTGACAAATTATAACAGAAATCATACAAACCATCTTCTCGGATCACTGTGTCCTAACACTGGAAATTAACAACAGAAAGAACAGGAACATAAAGACAAACACATGGAAACTCCACAACCCACGACTTAAAAGAGGACTGTATATTAGCGCACATTAGAGATGAAATTAGGAGGTTGCATGAAACAAATGAGAATAATATCATAACATATCAAAACCTATGGGACACGGCAAAAGCAGTTATCAGAGGACTACTTACAGCAATCAACACACATTTAAAAAGAGGAGAAAACCATTCTCAACACGTTAACACACCCCTACAATAATTACAATAAGGACAACAGCACAAAAGCACCAACAACAGAAGAAAGTAAATAATAAAAATTAGAGCACAAATAAAAGAACTGGAAAACGGAAAAACAATGGAAAATATCAACAAGACAAGAATTTGTTCTTTTGAAATGATAAATAAAGTCAACAAACCACTAGAAACTTAACAAAGGGCAAGGTAGAGAAGATGCAAATATCTAGAATTAGAAATGTAATAACAACAGATCAAAATGAAATCAAAAGAATATTTTTTAAACACAGTTACTGAACATATTCCAACAAATTTGGTCATCTGTAGGGCTGGTACAAATACTTAGAAATCCATTCTCTACCCAAATTAGCACCGATGGGCTTAGCAATCTTGCACAGACCCACAACAAAACAAACAATAGACCAAGTCAACAATGTGGGTATTTGACCAAGACTATTCCTGAGCAAATTCCTGAAGTGACAGGTTGACATCTTCATTTTTCATATAAGGTGTGCGATGTAATAAATTAAAGTATAAACTGTACAAAGAGCAACCAGACCTTTAAGGATTAGCTCATCCTCTGCCTACTCATATAAAAATTAAGAAGGCATGTTCTGGAAGGGATACCAAAAATGTAGATGGACAACTTACAGAGATTAGTCATTTACAAAAGCTGCAAATTTATAGTAAAAGAAGGAAATAGAAATAGCAGTGGTTCTCAAACTGTGGGTCATGACCCCTTTAGGGGTCAAACGACCCTTTCACAGGGGTCACCTAAGACCCTTAGAAAACACATTGCGATTTACATTACAATTCATAACAGTAAGCAAAATGACAGTGATGAAGTAGCAACGGAAATAATGTTATGGTTGGGGGTCACCACAACATGAGGAACTGTATGAAAGGACTGTGGCATTAGGAAGGTTGAGAACCACTGAATATAGGATGGAACAAAGACATGGTGCTTGAAATGTGGGATTTCAAGGACAGAATACAGGTTTATAGTGCTGCTCAGCGCTGAGATAATAATGGTTGATCTTATGAGAAGTTTAGAAGTCGGCAGAAGTTTAGAAGTCAGTCACCATGGGTCTAGGAATCCGAATCACCATTTTTTTAGTTTTTAAAGTATAAGAACATAGTCAAGATTTTAATGAGTAGGTCTGACTTTGATGTTTCAGGGTGATGACACTGTCATGGTGTTCCACTGAAGACTGCTGCAAAGAACCCAGGACGATGAGCTCTTCCCTAGAGTCTAGATCTAGATGCTTGGACCTGTAGTAAAGGTACGGAGGTGAGGTCCACCATCCATTTCAACCAAATATCAGATTTCAAATCTTTGAATATAGTGGATTTTTTCTACAAGGTTTTATAATTGCTTGGTACCCATAGCTTCTTTTGCCCCTCTAATTTCTCTTTTGGATCAAAGTATCTACCTTATGCATGCTGCATCATTGTACTTGGCAATCAGAAAAGTCGTATTTTAGTTTTCCAGAGTATAGCAGAGTGAACTATAACAAAAGTTTGATCCATATCTTATTTAGAGGATTTTGAAAATGAGATTTTAGACAACACAAATATGACGTTTGGGGCTGTGACTTAAGGGTTATGCCTTTTAGGGATGTGATGTTAGAATGAATATATTTTGCATATGGACATTATGTGAATTTGCAGGTATAAAGGATGGAGTTTTATGGATTGAATTGTGTTCCCCTGAAGTATGTTGACTTTCTATCCTCTGTACTGATAAATATGTATCCAGTTTTATCTTGAAATATTTATTTAACTAAAATGCAGTGTTTAGTTTGCTTGCTCAGAACTATTCCTAATCAATTAGTTCCATGTGTATAACATTGCTTACAGATGAAATAATTTTATCTCAGGAACTAATCACAACAATAATTATTAGGGTGAAAATAGTTTTCACTTGCTGAAAGCATAACATGCATTCAATATCTCAAATGTATTGCAATTATAGAACTAACAACACTTTGACATACATACAATTTGCCAAGCATAAAGCAATGTTTTTTTAAAATAGTATAAAAATTAACCTTTCTCAGAAGTATGCCAGAAAACAGTAGATATTCCTATAATCATGCACTAGAATTGGTGACCAAAATGCAGCCAGCAGAGAAAAAAACACCATTTACATTTTTAAGAATATATATATAGGCAGCCATTCAGAATTATACAGCAGAAAATTATAACTCAGTAGAATTATTTTATAGCAATGTTTCTTTACAAAATATAGATAAAAATCTTGTTTAAGCAGTCCTAATTTATCTCTGAACTGGTGAATAAAAATTACTTTTCCTTGTACAGTAAAAAGTTTCATGTGTTTACATCTGATATAAGAACTTTAAAGATGTATTTTTGAAAGCATATTATTATGTGTTGACTTTTATCAGTGAGATAGATACCCCCTGATAAAAGATACTAATAAAATGGATCTGGAAAATGCAAATCTACTCTATTTTAGCAAGCTGGTCTGGAATTGGATGCAGCGACAGAAAATCATTAACTTCCTGTTGATAAAACATGTAGCATTCATTTCACTAACAGGGAATTCTTGAGGTATCATCAGCTTTTCATTCTACGTTATGAATGAATAACCATACATTCTAATCCTGCCAGGTCTTTATAAAGCAATCTCTTTCATAAAGTCTCATTAGCTACCAAATCTGTATGTGGTATTCTCTCATGTGTCCCCTTCTGACATTATATTGTACCATGTTTATCAAAATATATTTTATATTGTAGTTCTTTTTAGCAGTAATGGTAATTTATATAATTATAATTTTACCAGCATATATGATAGTGTGTTGTTTGATACACATATTGCTTATTGTATAGCTATTACTTAATATTGTCTTCAAATATTTCATGTTCAGAGATTATTTCATATAAAGGAAACTTATCAGTATTTGTATTCACGCACAAAGTTGGAAAGGAGTTGAATTTTATTCTATGAATAAATACATGAATAAAATTTACTTGTAAATACTTTCTAAAGGAGCAATAACAGAGTATGTCTATAGACAAATTTGGACCTATTAAATGTTTCTTGTTTTCCCTCTGATATATAGATATAGCTCAGATTTACAAAAGTGGCTAAGACTTTCATCTAAAATAAGCATTGGCTTCTTCCTTGCTTAAAAACCAAATGAAAAATGGCTAAGCTATATGCCTGGAAGACAGAAAATGCCAGATATGGGTTGCATTAAAATTTAAATACTAGTACACATGAACCATAATAACCAGTTAATGAAAATTGCTCATCAATCAGATATTAAGAAATGCAAATCAATAGAAATAAAATAGAATACCATGATAAAAATCATTTAAAAATACCTCAGGCATGTCCCAGACTCAGAACGAACACGTACTTCACTCAGATTCCTACCTATTCATCTGCAAGCAGGCATAAGAATCCATTTTCAGAAGGATGACCCTGAAGCACTCTATCCTACTATGAAATATCTTATCATTTTCATTTCAGTGTGCTTATTGAAGCAAGAAGATGGAATCATTTATTTTAGATTTACCACCACAGGAGTTGGCTTAAATGGTATTTCTCCCCCAAATTCAGTAGAATTTCCTCTAAATCAGTGCTTATTAGCTTTCCAAAATCATTATTATCTGTTCTTGCAGTCATGGACTCTGAGATTTTAGACCTTGTTCCTTGGAAAATACAAATATATCTATTTTTTAAATTTCAGAATGGTAAGAGATTCATTGATATTGATCTTTATATTATTCAGGATCTCTTAGCATTCCAATTCTAGAAAGTACAAAATAGGGGAAATCAGCCTCCATTTTCAAATCTGGAGTTAGAGAATGTGTTTCCACTATTTGGTGCTAAGAACAGACTTAAAGTTCACCTTACTTTATTTTCTGTCACAGCTCCTGTTCTGGTTTTGTGGAGACTGTGCATTATCACATTGTAGGAAAGACAGATTTCTAACTATGACCAGTCTGTACCTTGTTGAGACTATATATTGTTCTAAAGTTAGGGTCATACTGTAAAGAACATCAAGATTTTTACTGTCATATTCAGAGTACTATAGGATTTTGATACCAAGGCATTTGTATAGTCTTTGCCTAACCCTGAAATCAAGGTGGAAACTACTTGGAATAACGTAACTCATCTGTTGCAAAAATCTCACTTGAAAAGGATCTGGGGATCGGTAAAGACTGAAAAGATTGATTCAAAATAAACCATAAAGCCATAATTAGTTGGACTAAATAAGGAAGCTTTATCATTGCCAAATCATGGTTTAATGGCTATAATTAACTAATTGCATGTATAAGTAATATAAAACAAAATGTGAAAACGGAAAAGTGATGGTGATATTGTGAAAATAGCTACTTAAAAGAGAAAGAATCAAGAGTAAATTCCATAGAATATTTCAAAGGGTCCTTATGTTAGAAAGATTACAATGCAAGTGCTAATGGCTGACTTATGTACTCAGATGTCTCTTATGCCAAAATTATCCTAAATTTACTCTAGATTGGTTCAAACTTAAACTAAGTTGCAGTTGATTCCTAGAGAGCTTTCTTTCCCAAGGAATGCAATACTATTAGGCGACAAGTAAACACATAAATACACAAATAAATACACAAATAGTAATTTTAGTTCTAGTAAACATAATTGTAAATGAAAAAGTGTTAGAGATGTTTGGGCTAATAACACAAATCATATCTTTATGTATATGGATTTGCATAACTGAAATCCAGTTTACATATGATCAATCCTCAGGGCTCCAGCCCAGGACCAGTGGTGAGAAGGGTGCAGGGAGGCAATGCTTTGTTGTGCTGTGCATGGGTTGCTATGGATGGGAACAGATGGAATGACCCTAGCAAAACCAATACTCCAAATGTGTGGCCAATGTGTGTGGTTCTGTGTGATCTTAAAGTTGTATACATTTTACCTGAAATACAAACCTTACCTCATTCTGGAGATCTCGGATCATTTTGCTCTTTCTCTCCACTTCAGTCTTTAAAAAATTAATCTGAAAATAAATAGAAAATTATGTAGATGCATCGAAAAATGAATTCCTATGTCTCTCATAAATTTATTTTCACGATTCTTCAGGATATGAAAAAACTAATACCTATTTATTCATAAATATGAAACGGAAACAAAACAATAAAGTTCACAATTTTCATTCATTAAAACATCCATAACTCAATTCATTCACATGATGGGCTTCAAAATGATTGTGAAAAAAACAAAGGTACAGAAAGATAATGGACTTACTATGCAAACTTTTTGAAGTTCTTATATTCACTGATTACCTAAAATTACCCATCCTCATGTAATTAAAGATGGATTTATTTTCAACTAGGAAGCTGAATCTGCACAATCTGACTCTGATTTTCTTACCAGATAAAGATTTAATTTTAAAATGTGGTTCTTTTTGTACCTATACTGCAGGGTTGGACAAAGGACTCCGTTTCTCTAAAACATCAGAAAATTTTGACCTCTGACTAGATTTAAAAGTAATTGCAGAGTGATTTTCCTTGCCACAAAGAATAGTATCAGTATTGGACCAAAGAAACCATGATGCCTCCTCCTATGTATGATGTTTTGGGGAAGTGAATCCCATTTTTTCAAGGTTGTCCATTGTTTATGATGCACACAGTGCATAGTGCCTCTATGCACCACAAAATTAAACACCTTCCACTCCTAATCCATCCTCAAAATTGCTGCTATATTTGAGCCCATTTTTTGCAGCCACTCTGTCAATCTATTTCTTGAGGGTTTCCCTCTTTTTGGCTAACCCTCTATTGAATCAAAAATGAAGTCCT
Organism: Echinops telfairi; assembly: GCF_000313985.2. Classification (NCBI taxonomy): domain Eukaryota; kingdom Metazoa; phylum Chordata; class Mammalia; order Afrosoricida; family Tenrecidae; genus Echinops; species Echinops telfairi. Next base: position 27,547,554 of record NW_022103958.1, read on the forward strand.
TATCTCACTCTTTCCAGACATGTACAAAGTTCAAGAGATAAAAGTTCCACCATTTTCACATCTAAGGAACATTTTGACTCGATTTCCTCCAAAACCAATGGATTTCTTCTTCTGTCACTCAGCATTAATCACCAACCATTTTCCTTTTTCATTGTCCAATTTCCACACTTAGGAGGTAATTGAAAATATCACATCCTGTGTCAGGTGCACCTTAATCTTCAAATTGACATATTTTGCCTTTAACATTTTAAATAAATCTTGTGAAGCAACATATCATATCATTTCATTTCTTGACTGATGTTCCCATGAGCATTGATTGTGAATCTAATTAAATTCTTGAAAACTTTAATATTTTCTCCACTTATACTGATGCTGTGTACTTCTTTGTGTAGAGACTTAAATTTTCTTTAGATTGAATTCCAACTCATATGGAAGAATTGCTATCTGTGATCTTAATCCATTACTGTCTCAAGTCTTCTGATGGGGCAAAAAATAACCATTTTTGAGGTATAAAAGCTTCATGACTTTTGACTCTTGGGTTTGATTCTCCATAAGTTTTCATTTGAAACCTGTTTTCATTTGGAACATCTGTTAACATCTTCATGTTTTTTTTTTGTTATGATGAGAGTGAAAAATCTAACTAAAAAGATTAAATCAGAAGGAACAACTTGTGCTAATGATCACACCCATTGTTTTTGCTATATTAAATTTCAGGACAAATTTAAATTACGCAAAAAAATACTAACCAAATAAAAAAATCAAACCTACTATCATTGAGTTGATTCATACTTATGGCAGTGTTATAGAACAAAGTGGAAATTCTCCCTATAGTGTCTAAGACTGAACTCTTTACAGGAATAGGCAGTCATCTTTATCCTCCAAGTCAGTTGTTATATTTGAACCACTGACCTTGTCGTTAGATTATGGTGAGAGCAGAAGGGTTTTAGGGTCCATGTTGCTCCTGCTGCTCACATGGGTGGAACAACAGGCTGATTCCTTTACACTTTTAGCTCTAGTTGTGGCAGCAGCAGCAGCAAGAGGACAAGAAGTGTATTTCCATAAAACATTGCACATGTCAAAATGACACAAGACTTCATTCATAAAATGTCTTGTGGATGCTTACTTACACATACCCATATACATATCTTCACTCATTTCTACCCAATCACTTTTGGAACAAGAAGAAAAATAATTATATTTTTACAAAATGCTCATTAAATAATTAATTAATGACATCTTTCTTCTAGTAATAACCTGTTATCCATAGAATCCATTATGATCCCTGAATCCTCACACTTTAGTAGTGTTGAGATCCTTAATTAAACACTAACTGTAATTAAAAGCATAATGAAAATATATTGTGATGTCAAGGGTATAATTCTTTAAATGCTAAATAAAGGGCAGAAATACTATGAAAATGTAATATGTAAAAAAATGTAATATGTAAATATTCAGTACATAGAAATTATTCATTTTATAACTAAAGTATTTGTTTTTTGAGAACATTGGCATAAAAATAAAGCAGTATTTAACAATTCTGGAAAAATAAGCATCCCTCGCAAATGACTGTGAAATATTTTAAGATAGAGAAAATATCATTTAAATAAAAAATAAAAGAACAACAATACGTTATCCTTAATGAGTCAAACATTGGCACCTATTTTTAACTTGAATTATGTTTCCCTTATTATTAGGTGCCTTCAACTCATTTCTGACTCATAGCGACCCTAGACAGCAGTGGTTCTCAACCTGTGGGTGGCGACCCTTTTGGGGGCTGAACGACCCTTTCCCAGGGCTCGCCTGAGACCATCAGAAAACACCTATTTCTGATGGTCTTAGGAACTGAGACACCGCTCCTCTATCCGTCTCCGGGCGGGTCTGCCCGCATGCACATATGCCCACATAGGTGTACCTGGCATGAAGACTGTTACCCATGCTACACCATGCTTCAAAACAAATTTCATTTATTTGTAAGTAGAAATAAATATTTCACAATATATAATTACATATTGCTTTTGTGATGAATCACTATGCTTTAATTATGTTGAATTTGTAACAATGAAAATACATCCTGCCTATCAGATATTTACATGATTCATAACAGTAGCAAAATGACAGTTATGAAGTAGCAATGAAAATAATTTTATAATTTGGGGGTCACCACAACAGGAGGAACTGTATTAAAGGGTCACAACATTAGGAAGGTTGAGAACCACTGCTCTCAACAGTGCCCAGTCTTAAGCCATGTGGAGCCATCTTTGTTATAGTTGAGGTTATTGTTGCAGCAATGGTTCATCTATCTCATTAAGGGTCTTCCTCTATATTTTCTGACCCTCTACCAAGCTTGACGATTCCCTCTCCCATCCCAGGCCACCCCCAGGGACACGTCTCTCTTGACAACATGTCCAAAGTACAGGAAACAAAGTGACACCATCCTCACTTCTAAGGATCGTGAGGACTGTACTTCTTCCAAAACAGATTTTTTTTTTCTGATAGTCCATGGTACATTCAATATTTTGGGGCCAATCATAATTCATATGTATTATTTCTTTTTCAGTTTTCTTTATTCATTTCCCAAACTTCACATGCATATAAGAAATACTGTGAATTAGATCAGGCACATTTTACTTCTCAAATTATCATCCTTGTCCTTCAACGTTGTAAAGAAGTCACTTTATGCTGCAGATTTTCCCAAGGCACTATGTCATTTGATTTCTTTCTGCTTCCATGAGCAATGCTTATAGATTCAAGTTAATTCTATCTTTGACAGTAGTGATTTTTCTCCTTTTAGCATAATGTTGTCTATTGTCCAGTTGTGAGCATTTTGATTTTCTTTACATACATTTGCAATTCATACTGAAGGATTTAGTTTTTGATTGCCATTACCTAGTATTCAAGTGGAGCCCTGGTGGTTGTGCATTGGGTACTAATCTCAAGTTTAATGGGTTCGAAATCACCAGCCACTGGAAGTAAAATGAGCTTTGAAGAGTTACAGTCTCAGAAATCCAGAGGAGCAGGTCTACCCAGTCCTATAGAACTGCAATAAGTCAGAATCGGCTGGATAGTGGGGGTGTTTGGGTCCGTTCAGAATGCTTCCAGTCTTCTTTGCCTTTGACAAGCATATAGACGGTGACTGATACGCCTTCCTTCCGTCCTGAAGTCACATTCTTCTTCATATAGCTCCGATTCTGGGATTATTTGTTCAGTATACATATAGAATAAGTATGGTGAAAGGATACAATTTTGATACTTATCTCTCTTGAGTTACCCATGTAATATACCTATGTTCTGCTTGAGCAGCAGTCTCTTTATCCATGCATAATTTCTATATAAGCACAATGACTGGATTCCAGATTCTGATTCCCAGTGTTATCCCTAGTTTATTTTAATCCATACAGGCAAATGCCCTTATCAAGTCAACAAAACTCAAATAAGCAACTTTTTGGCATTCTTTCTTTCAGCCAAGATCCATCTGGTATCAGCAGACATATTTCTCATGTCACGTCCTCTCCTGAATCTAATGCAATTTTTTCACTTAAAGAATATTAGGCAATAAAATTTAGAAAAGTGAAATCCACATACTGAGTATTAACAAATTTAATTTCTATGGATACAACTGAGAGAACCTGCTTCCTTCCTCTGTTAGTGTGTTTATGAGGAAGACAAGTTTGAAAGATGTGCACTCCACAATTTTCTGAGGAAGAGAAACAAATATTCTAATAAAATTAAAGTTTATTTCCCAACATACCTAGGAAAACACTGTTTTATCCATATATTACATTTTCAAAGATTTATATTTTAGTATTTTGGAATATACTAAGAAATTCATATTCATGTTTCACAGCATTTTACTATGAGCTCACTGAAAACCATGTGCATATACAACGTAATTAGCATAAACATAAACTTTATTACTAAGGGAAAAAAGAAATATAAGTTAGATATATAATAAAGAGCTACACATTAACATTGTGTGGTCTTACATCTATACCAGTACAGTGTAGTAAAAAGTAAATCCAAATTATTTTTTTCTTTTTAAATAATTGCAATTACAGTTATTTGACTTTATCTTGATTAGCCAGCCTTCAATTACATCAACTATAGTCTGCGTAGCAGAGAGAGTAATTTTAGCATAATCTATAGCATAAAAAAGTTTAAATTATGCTTTTTCATTAATAGTTGCCTGGACATTTTTAAGAAAAAACTATTGTGTTTGAGCTCTTATCAATTTGGAAGAATATTGATGATTTCTAATTATATAAGCCCTATCTGCCTCTAGACTGAACCACACACATGTTGATAATAAAAATAACATAATTATAATAAACACATGCCTTTTCCATATTTTAAGGCTTCTGTCATCTTTCTGAACTCTGAGTTAGAACATATGTCATTCCATTCACAACATAGGAAACATTTCTATTCTAAATATTTTTTAATTATTTCAGCAGCATGGTATTGGAGAATTTGTTTTGTACTTTTCAAAATTAAAGACTATCTTGGCCATTTAAAATTAGTTTAAATTTATTAAAATACATTTGAAGAACATATTCTATACTCTTTTTATGGTGTTATATTAGCACATAATTTACATAGAATGTAATACAATAGTTTGATTGCCCAATCATAGCCAGGAGAATTGTATAATGATTGCCACATCAATTTTAGAGCATCCCCATCCCCACTTTTGGTTAAATCACCTTTAAAATGACTTGTGTGATCACAGTTCATTCTAGTGCTCCCTTCTCCCTCCTGCCTTCATTATTTACTCTCCAAATCCCCTTTTCCTCCCTGTCAGCCACCCCCACTCCTGTATACCATGTATCCTTGTATCAGTTATTATCATTATGCATCCACTCCTCCTATGCTTCACAGCTAGGAGACTCAACAGAAATAATAAAAAACAAAATGGTATTAAAGTGCTAAGGGTAAAATCATAATAGTGTAAAGGCAAAATTACAAACAATACGTGAGAAGGAAAAGACCCCCATCAATATTCATTAATCCAAGGAAGAAATTTCTGTCTTGGAACCAGTAAGAGATACTTGCACCAGAACAAATTTAAGTCACATCTATACAGTGATCCACTGGCCAATTATGGCAGCTGATCAAGTATAATCAAGATTACAATGGTCTCTGCCTGTTAGTAAGGCTGTTTGAGACTCTTACCTGTGGCCAGAGCAGATCTGCCAGTGGCTCAGCCTGACTAGATATTCTGCAGCTGGATATTGGGTTCCCACTGGCCCCGCAGGTCCCTCCACAAATTGGGTGTTCATAATTTTAGCTCTGATGCTTTTCCCTTCAACAAATTTGAGTTTTGTAGTTGCCATCTTTAGGTCACACAAGCTTCATCTGTGTGGGCTTAGGTGACTCCTCGCTTAGATGGCTGTTTGTTTGAATACAAGCCTTCAAAAAACCTCAGACACTGTTCTGATTGATAGCCAGGCACCATCTGTTTTCTTCACCAAACTTTGCTGTAGCACCCTTATCTTCAGTGATCATTTCAGGAACGTGAGTATTGAGCAGGGCCATGAAGCAAGAACTGATTGTTCATAAGTTGGATCTAGGACTTAATGCAAGCCCCATACCAATTTCGGGCTCTATGTATTGTTTTTTTTTTTTTTTTAATTTTCTGTTAAGTTGGGAGTTGATACATATGTCATAGCTTTCCACAGTTCAATCATAATTACAGAATTGCTTCCATAGTCTCCAAACATACTTTTCCTCCTGGTCTTCTTGACATCATCTCCCTCTTATTCTCCTCATCCCTTTATAGCCCCCTTCCCACCAAACACTTGCTGTATTTTCTTTCCTTATAGGGCTCAACGTACTTTGGTTTCATTTACTGAAATACAAAGAAACACTTAGCACAGCTTCAATAGGGTGAGCCCCAAAGGTAACACGCCTCTGTTATACAACCTACTATAAACAAGCATAAGCAAACTATAAGAGAATGGCTGTCACAGTGTTGCCGGTATAATACATATCAATACAGGGCATTGATGTAGCAAGACCTTGTTTGTCTGTCAACCCACAGTTCACCGCTCTTGCTACAGCTGTCTCCCTCAGACACCAGCTTTAGTCCTCAGGTTACAATTGTGTCTGGGATAGAATCCAGTTTACTCAGTGGAGTTCCCATGGAGGGTCTCAGTGATAGAGACCTTGATGCACAACGTGGGCCCTGAAGATCCAGGGTTCAGGGTTCCAGTGTTCCTCTGCATCCAGCCTGGGTTCCCAGAATATCCCCAGGGACCCTCGGTCAATTCTGCCTTTCTGCTGAACACCACTAAAAACCTTCCCTATCTAATGTTCCCTAGAGTACATCAGTCTCTCGTCCTGCACCACAACTGGAGGTCAGCCCTCTCTTCCCTCCACTCCACTCAACAGACATGCATCTATGTTCCCCCATAATGACTATTCCCTCTCCCCTCTCCTGCGATGTCCATCTTTTGAACTTCTAGAACTTCAGTTATGGATCAATACAGTTTTAATTCTTATAAACATGCTATTCATGATCAAAGATCATTTTGGAGATTCTTCTATGTATTTTACAATTAAAAAGAATTCATTGATTGTGTAAGATCTTTACCGTGTCTTTATACTGATTTCTCCTGGAACCCAATCATTTGCAAATTGATGAAAGTTGAAGAACTACATTTTTAGTACATTTATCATGATAATGGTTATTTTTATAATTCCATCTTAATTATTTTCTCATTGACGGTATAAAGTGTCTGCCCTTATAACTTTTTGTCTTAGACTGTATTTTCTGGGTATTAATATCACTGCCATTTTTTCTTTCCCTTGTGGTTTTTATCTTAAGTATGCAATATTTTAAAATTAGTACATTTCCTTGTTCACTTATTTTTAATAGTTTGTATTGTCCTAAAATCTCAATTCATAAATTTAACCTATTTTAAGTTGTCATCATTTTTAATACACTGGAACTTTCTTTTGCTATCTTAATGCATTTTTTCTATTGGCTATAACATTTTATTTCAATTTCTCCTTTATTTAATTTATTCCTTGAAATAAATTTCTTCTGCTTGTGTTAAAATAATTATTCCTAAATTAAGATCCAAGAAATTCATAATACATTCTTGATAATTAACATATATCTCTTTGGTCACCCTGCACTTGCCCCAGCCCTAATCAAGTGTGTTTCAATTTCCTTCTCAGAGCTGTATTTCAGAAGAAAAAGAAATAAGTTTGTCACATATTTATAGTAAGTATTATTCCATGTAACTTTGCAACTTTGGTATATTTATATACCAAATATATATACTTGGTGAATTTTCCTTCCAAGAGGATTTCCAAAGTAGATCTTTGTTCAGCAATCCTTCTGACCTTTCCATATGCTTTGGAATTTAAATGCCAATTTAAAGCTCACTTAGTGAATGAGTTAGGACTCCCTTTGAACTGTGTTATTGAAATTTTGGTCTCAATGGTGTACTTTCCTATAGTAATGCATACATTTTCTATTTAGCACATTACCTATTACATGAAGTTTTTCATTTCTAATGGAAAGATTATAAATTACATGCTAATTTTTATTTTTAATAATTTAATTTTCTATCAAGGAAGATTGATGAAAATAATCCATTTCTGAAATAAATTATGCTTTTCTTTTCACACAAACACATCTACACATATTGATACACACAGAGACACACACATAAACGTGTACTCATATACATATATGTAAACAGATAGAAATGTACACCATGTTTATGTATACACATATGCATATACTTGTGTATATGTAAATATATACAAATCTATTCTTTTCAGTCAATTAATAAATGAAATTTAAAAAATAGCAAATAATAAAGAATAGTCAAAATCTATGAAAATAGAAGCCAATGACTTAAAAAAACAAATTCAAAAATTCTAATTATGATTTGTAATAATGATAAATAGGCCTTGGTTTAGCTAACAACAATGGATAAATGAAATATCAAATTCCCTTCAAAACAGAATAGTTCTAATTCTCGAGAAGCCTGGTAATCTCAAATGATCAAAATTTACAGTTAAATATATGTATTGGCAAACCATTGATAGCAGTTACTTTGGACAACAATTCAAGTAGAGTAGAAGAAATAAAGCATGTTACATTTTGAATTGTGGAGATATCCCATTTTAGTCTTATTTTTGTCAGATACACATTCTTCATTTCTGAAAATTCTTGCTGTGGTGTTGATGATAAATAAAAGTTTTAAATTGTTAGCAAACGTAAGTAGAATTACTAATGCTTATCCTAATAATACCAATAATACCTACTACAATGTTCAGGTTGCTTACAATTTAAGATACTCTGTTCAACACATTGTATTTATCACCAGACACAATTAATAAGTATAAAAATAATTCACAACATTACCAGTACTGACTGACCTGCTACTTACGATACAAAAATCTCCCGAAAACAAATTCTTGGCTTATACTCGGCCACCTAAGAAGTACCAGAGATGAAATTACTTGGGCAGTCGAGTGGGGGGGAGAGGAGTGACATTCCGCAGTGGTGGTTGCAGATGCGAAGGAATGGGTTTTCCCATTACAGAGACTACAGGAGAATGAGTAGACCTGCCCCATAGGTCTTTCTTGATTGTAAACTTTGTGGAAGTCGATCTCTATCCCGCATAACCTTTGGTTTGGACCTCCAATCTTTCCGTTAGTGGGAGAGCACTTAACTGTTGTGCAATATGTTATTCTTTCATGCAGAAGTAAGAATAGCATTACAACATTTCAAATGGACTAGAGTCTTTCTGCTAGGAAGATTCCTCTCTCAGTATTCAAAGTGGAGCCACACAGAAGGTGCTGCAAGTGTTTTAAGATGAGGCTGCTTGAAAGCACTTTAAGAAGAGAGTGACTCAGCCAATTCAGACTTCTTTTTCTTCCTAACTAACTATACATTTTTAACTTGTGCTTTATTTACTATGCACATCATTTGACTGTTTTGATCATAAAAAGGTATGGATAGCAATTGGAAGACTTGGAATTCTAGAGCATTCCATTGTGCTCATATGGAACTGTATCTGGACCAAGAGGCCATTCTTCAAACAGAAACTTGGATTGCTGTGCGTTTTAAAATTATGAAAGTCAAAGGATGGCACTGAATCTGAAGCTTCGGGAGAAGGATATATCTGACCAGAGCACACAGGAGCAGATGACCGGGGAGGAGGAGAGACTGGAG
>NW_022103958.1:27558624-27597929 GCF_000313985.2 Echinops telfairi
GATGTACAAATGCGCTTTACACAATTGATGTGTGTATGGATTGGGATAACAGTTGTATGAGCCCCTAATAAAATGTTTAAAAAAATAAAAAATTAAAATAAAATCATGAAAGTTGTGCATCGGGGTTGTATCTTTTTGATATACTTATTTAATCTCTATACTGAGGAGATAATCTGAGAATTTGTACTATCTGAAGGAGAATGAGCCATTAGGAATGGAAGAAAGCTTGAGAACAGCCTGCAATATACTGATGTCACAATCTTGTCTATTGAAACTAAGGATGTCTTGAAGCCCTTGCTGATAAATATCCTTAACTACAACCTGCAGTGTGGGTTACAACTCAATGTAAAGAAAGCCAAAATGCTTGTAACTATACCAATAGATGGCATCATGATCAACAGGGGAAACATTAAATGTGCCAGTGACTTTGTATTAGATTGTGTTCTCCAGAAAAATAGACCAGTGATTCTGGTCTATCTATGTACATAGAAATAAATTTATATCAAGAAATGGCTCACACAGATGTAGAAGTGGTAAGTCCAGCCCAGTTCAAGTCTGTGAGTCAGATGTAAGCTGAAGACTTCTGACTCTGTAGCTACCGTGGGTAGTGAACAGGATTCAAGAAGATGAAACCAGGAGACCAAAGGCTGGTGCCTACTAAGCTGAATAAACCTGAGATTGGCTGAATGAATCCACCATCAGCAGTAAGCTGATGGCTCCTGGAGTCAGCAGGACAGATAACAGGAGATCGACAAACCTGATAAACTATCCAAATCTAGCAGGAGACAGGAGCTAGTGTATAAAGGCCCAAAGGAACTCACTGCCATCAAGTGAGGGCTGATTCATAGCTACACCTCTTTGGATCTCCTAGACTGTGACTGTTTACAGGAGTAGAAAGCCCAGTCTTTCTTCCAAAGTGCTGCTAGTAGTTTCAAACTGCCTACCATGACAATTGCAGCTTACACACACTGTCCATCCATACTAAGATTAGGCCACACTGTGAATGAAACCTCACTCAATTGTATTAACACTGTGATCAGAGTAAGGAAGTCTATGAATCCTCTCAGTGTTATTGAATGACACTTTCTCCACCACAGCTTGGCTGCTTCAGAGAAGATCCCATCCCCGAGCTGCCCAGACTATGCTAGGTCATGTCATGAGAGAACTCTGGCGTACTCAAATTGACACAAAACCTGTCACATTTTTCATTTGCTTTCATACACATTCAGAGAAGCAGCAGTAAAGAAACCGAAACAAAATTATTGCATTGGGTAAATATGCTGCACAAGTCTCTTGAAAGGGTTGAAGAAGAAGGATAACACTCTGAGAACTAGAGTGCACCTGATTGTGGTATTTCTCAATTACCTCATAAGCCGGGGAGAAATGAATATTGAAAAAGGAAGATCAAGGGAGAATATATTCATTTGAATTATTGTGCTAATGAAAAATATTGAAAATATTATTGACTGCTATAATAAACAATTCTCTTGGGAAAAAAGTAAAGCCAGAATAATCCTTGGAAGTAAGGATGGCTAGATTTTGTCTCCCCTATTGTTGACATGCTATTAGAAGAGATTAAGCATGACTATGATTATGAGGATGCTGCAAGTCCAAACAATGTGTCCTTCTGCTGGGCATAGGGGACTAATACACATTCCTACCCATATTATTTCCTACTGTCAGACATTTCAACCTTGGCTTTTGTTCTTTCAAAATGTCTACCTTTCAGTTCCTTGGATGTTAGCTGCATGTTTTTATAAATATGGGATTCATTATGGGTTCATACCTAATTTGCCTTGGCTCCTCTATCTATTAACTTTATAAATACAAGTTAAGGACAAATAGACTCTGATTTTTTTTCAGAAAATAAAATTTTAACTCTATAAATAATGTGAGAATCTGAGAAAAATATATATGAACCCTTCTGCTATGCTTTATATTTTATAGACAGGCAATTGAAAATTTCAAGTCAAATCTAGTATATCAAGGCAGATATGATATTACAATCAAGGCTACATATAAGGCTGGGATACTGATGCTGAAAACTTGTCTATTCTAGTAAGTAACATCTGGTTTCCAACGACCCAGATAGTAGGATGCATTTCAGTACACAGTCGATGTTGGCACAGGACAGAAAAGGAGAAACAACATGCATATCCTTACAGGTGAGCAAACCTGATAACAGCAAATCCATTAACAGGAAGCAATCACAGCCCTCAGGAAGTCAGCAATCCTTATTAGAAAGCTTGTCCCCAGGAAGCAAGTGTCTAAGATAACAGACATGGCTGAATTTCAGAAGCATAACTCCATACCTTAATAAAGGCTGCTAAAGGAAATCTTGAAATAGGAAGACAGGCTGCCAATTCATACCTGGGTCTCAAGCAATTTACTTCTATGGAAATTATGGCCAAGGAAACAAGATAAAAGGTCCAGGCCCCATAAATGATGCCTAAGGTAGGTACAATGTCTGGAGAACAAAGAAGTCCAGTTTTCAAGTGTGTTGTTAAGTACTGTGTTAGTCTGGGGAGACTAGAGAAATAAATCCATACAAACTTATATGTGCACAAGAGAGAGTTTTATATAAAGAGTAATTGTACATTAAGAAAATATCCCAACCCAGTCCAGTCCAAGCCTATAAGTCCGATATGAGCCCATATGTCCGATACCGATCCATAAAGTCCTCTTTGGATTCACAAAACACATGCAATAATGCCGAATGCAGGATGATTACAGGCCAAGGGGTAGAAAGTCTTTGGATCTGGTGGTGGTGTAAGCATTTCAGTGTGGGCTGGGGTCTCCACATAGCTTCTCTAGCTAAGGGCTCTAGCATAGTTCCATGTGTCTTGTCAGTAGAGTGTCTTCCAGGGAGTGAGAGGAGAGAGAGTCTCTCCCTCCTCCAAGGAGGAAAATCAGGATTTCCCAGAATCCTCAGGGGAAGGCCATGCCCACACTGAGGCCTCATTGGCTTTATCTTGGCTAGATTCCACCCTTACACTCTTAATCCTCAAATTGACACTGGATTATGTAACTACCATAGACTAACCCTTGTCAATTTGACACTTTCACATAACTCTTTAGTCACATATAATTTTCAAACAAACAATAATAAATCATATCTGTACCTAACAGGATAAAACTTAAAGGTATATAATGCAATATGTCATCCTCATTTAAACATAACATTCTATAATTGAACAAAACAAAAAATATCCTGTGCCAAACAACTGCAGTTAAGTAACACCTACATCTCAATCCTATAATCCTATGAGTATATTCCCTTATCTATGAAAGTTTGTAAGTCAATCACTTCATGTTTTATTCCTCCATTTTGAGTATCCAATTTCTATACTGGCCACTTAAATCAACCCAATGCTCAACATGAAGAATCTTCATTCCTGTTGGAACTTTGTGAAATCCACATCCATAAGCAAAGTCAAAAGTCAGGACACCCTGTCCTGTCCGAAAAGCCTGTTCATCAGTTTACAGGCTCAAATAGCTTATCTTCATCTAGTCAGGTTCTGGTCAACACAAAGTGGGCTGCCTCACTTAGCCCCATCAGGGTGCCCATTGGTTACTTTGTCTTTAGACCATGACCCCATCACAACTTTTCAATAGGTCTAGCCCCCTTGAACTTCAGACCAATCAACCTATTCTTGTCTTCTCCTCGAGTTCCTGTAAACCAGGTACATGGGTGTCAGTGGCCAGACTCAACCTGTCTCTTCATTGCTGCATTTCTCCCACTTCCACTCAACGAGTGGATTCAGGTGGTCACCTAGCAAACATTTCAGCTTTCCCACAGGCTTCCTTTAAACTTCAGTCCTAGAAAGGAGTTTTCTTCATGGTTCCAGATTTTTCTTCCAGCTTCTGGCAAAGACCACTAGTTCAAACTTCAAATTCCAAAGAGTTCCTTTTTTGTTCAATCTGTCAATCTTACCCACAGGCAAGTCTCTTGGGATGCATATGTCCTGAGCACTCCAAAGTACTGGGTGGGGCTTATCTCTTCAGAGCCTTTTAAAGGTCAAATTTTAATGTCTCAAAGCAAGTGGACATACAAGCTCTTTATTTTCAAACTCCCCAATAAACATTTCTATAAATCCTTATATCCATAATAATAAGCAGAAGAAATAAATATAAACAAAGTAGAATCAGATACTAAACTCAATTCTTAAAACAGTCAAGTTCCTAGCTCACTGATATTTCACCTTGGTTTCTCATTCAGAAAATCAGAGTCAAGCATTAAAAGACCTTCAAGAATTAAATTCAGCATTTCTCTTGCCAGGGATGCTGATTGAGTTGGCTTTTTGTTTTGTTTTGTCTTTCAGCTCATGGAGACTCAAATTTCTTATATTGTGTTTTTATTTTTCAGGTGTGCTTATTCTATCACGTTTGAAAAAAGAAAGTAGCATTTCACAGACCTAAAAGCAAAAGCACAGAGAGAAGCACACTTACAGTAGCCTGGTGTTTTTCTGCTTTCTCAGATGTCTCTTTTAGTTGATTTTGAAGGGCCTCCTGAAGAGACTTCATTTCTTCTCTAGTTTAAAGAAAACAAACAGAAAGAAAGACATAATTTTGTTATTTCATCTGTACAGTAGGGATTGAGGTTTTGATTTTCTACCAACATTTAGGAAACAGATAAATAGAATTCTATAGAGCCACTATCAAGCATATAACCAATAAATACTGAAACTGATAATGAATGTCTATTTTCCCTTGTAAATTCTAAAAGCAAGCTGAGTTTAACAGAAATCACCTTGCTAATGGCACTGAGGAGAGTCAACTGTGTAAATTATCTGTGAGCTATATAAACTGTTAGATAAAGTCAATATCCTAATTTGAGTTGCAAAGCTACATTCACTAGCAGCATGCCAGACTACAAAAAGCCTGTGAGAAAAAATGACTCAACATGGCTGACTGGTTAAAATTACTATTCCCTTTCAATATCCTAAGTAGATTGTTTCTAAAAAATTGTGTTTTTAGGGATCATTTATAAACCCTATCAATTTTTAAAAAAACAAAATGAAAATAGATGCATTTCGCCCTGTAAATTTGACTCGTGTGTTAGCAGCTACATACACATTTTCATATACACAAATGTATATGTTTGGGCCGGGTCTGGACCTGGAGGCCCCCACATCCCCTCTGGCTTCTCAGGAAGATGAAAGTTCACAACCCCCATTCCCAGCCTCTCCAGGAAATGGATAACTTATTGAACTATGCAACTCCTGCCCCAGCACCACAGGTAGCTTTTTACCTTCCCTGGTTGATCTGTGTAGCCACTTCCCTCAGCACTTACAAGATGACCTCCCATGGACAGCATCAGACTTAAGGCCCTGCAGCTGCAAGCAATAAAGCAATAAAGACCCACCCCCTTCTGTTAACATATACTTCCTTAGCTCAGACCCCATATAACTCCCACCACCTTTCCAACAAGACATGAGTTCCCTGACCTAACTCATTGGGTCTCAGAATTGCCTGGGGGCTCAATAAAATCTTTCTCAACTCCACATTCCTGGCTAAATTCTATCTCTGTTCTGCACCTCCTCTCCAACCTCAGTATATATGTGTGCATCTGTATACCTACACATATTGTATCTCAAGCTCATCAGTAACTATGAGTGATGGATAAACTTGACAAAAGTAGAAATATGCATATTTACTAACAGTCAAGGCTTTACTAATTTATGGCAAACCATATTATCTTTCTGTGGCCTGATTAAATCATGTAACCCAGAACTCCAAATGATCAGAAATTAGATAAGGTTTTGTGCATGTATGAGTGCGTGTGTGTGTGTGTGTGTGTGTGTGTGTGTGTGTGTGTGTGTAAATACTGGGTAGAGGAATAAATTATCTTAAAGCAACAGAAACACCACCAACACTTGCTCTAGTCTTAACACCACTGTGATAGGAAGGTTTACTGTGTTAACCTGGTCAATGAATGCATGTGGGATTAACTGAAGGGCAGACAGATAAATGGCTCAGTGAACCTCACCCTTCTTGTCTCTTGCTTTTTCATCATCGGACCAGTGTGCGGCTGCCTTGCTTGTTCTTCGCCTCAATTTGCAAGCTATACTACCTGTGTGACACGTAACCCATGGACTGTGTCGCTGTAACTTGAGGTTCCTTCAAGACCTCCTTCGCCAAGCTACTGGAATTTACATCTCTTAAACTAGGGATTGTTGGACCCTGTCATCTGGTTAACTGTTGGTGACCTGCCTTGCTGTTTGCTGCCTGTGCCTGGATAGCCTGAATTGCTCTACAGAGGACTACCCAGAGGCCCTCCAGACTTGAAGGACTGCCAGTGTCTCACAACTGTCTCCCAGGAATGAGTTGTATTGAGCCATTTGTACTGCTTTATAGATTAATTAACCGTTTATTTCTTATGTTATCTATATCTTTATATAATTATTAGTGTGCTGGTTTTCTTTCTGTAGAGAACCCTGTCTATCATAACCACTGAGCCTAGTTTAACTCTTCCAATAGGACACCGAAGGACTAGCTCAGGAGCTTAGGCAAGTAATGCAAATTTCTCAGACTCCGTTTCCTTGTCTATAGAACTGCCACAATGATAAATCTACGTCAAAGATTTGTGATTATAAAGCAAATGCAGGAAAGCACATAGCATGATGGGTGAAAAATAATAGCTTAATATCATTTCGGTGATTAACTTTTCCACCAACAGCCACTTTAGGCCCCTCTGTTTATTATTTGCCTACATTTCCTAAACAACTACAAGCTGCTCTGTCACCCACAGGGAGTTAATGAGATGCCCACATTTCTGACTCCAGAAACTCTTAATTGCTACACGTCTCAATTTCAAGCATATACATGAGATCATGTAAAGTTAATGGAATCAAGTTGAACTTTTTTTACAAAGCAAAATACAATTGGAACATATTAAAGAATAATTACAGATCCTTTAGCTTTAGGATGGTTTACTGCTTGGTTAGCCAAAGCTTATCATAACAAATTTTTGCTTATAATGGATTTTTTGCTTCAACTTTTATTACTGCCTCAACAAGAATTAATTTCTTAGACTTATTTCATAGATCAGCAATAAAAATCCAGGCCTCCATGATCATTGCTTATATTTTCCACAGAGAGCACTGTGACATAATGTAAAATAAAATAGCAATCGCTGCATGTAGACAGGCTCACCATGTGAAAGCACTTGCTAAGTCTCACATTGCTGGTGCCCTATTGCAGATAGAAAACCCATGTCTACAGAGGTGGTGCAATGTCATGCCCACCCAAGCCGCAATTCTAGAGCCTATCTTCTCAAACTACAAAGAGTCACTGCCCGGGCTCAATTAGTGTCCCTCTTTCCTGGCAATTTCTGTTTCTCTCCCTGCATGATTCTAGAAGGTAAATCCATATCCATTGAGCTCATTTACAGTGCTAGTGTCCATTAAACAGGGACACTAGTTACCTGCCTCCTGGTGAGAGTCCTAAGTGGGCTTTCCCAATAGCTAACTTGAGGCCGTCAATGGGACAGGGGCATCAGAACACACGAACGAAGGATAATGTTTATGGACAGCTCCTTCAGACCAAGTATGGTAATGTGAATCCAAAGGGCATTAGTGAGAGTTAGATATATGGCCCCTTGAAATTGACAACACATTGCATGCCTTAAGATACAGCTAATCCTTCCAAATTTCTAATCAATTAATACTTTTCACATCCTATGAATATATTTTCTGTTTTTGCCTCTTCACTGACATCCAGTTTTGGAAATGAGATATTGATTCTTCTTCACACTGAAAATACACCTGATTTTTATATTTCTATTTCTAAATAAACAGCAAAATTTCATATAGCAAATATTACATCACTAAGTCATCACCAATTGTTAGAAAGTATTGAGCCTTTATTGTGATTTTAATTACGTAATATGTTATATATTTTAAACAAATTTTCTAACTTTACAAAATATTTTGAAATCACAACATCAAAACACTTAGAAACAAAATATTTCATGGGAAAAATAAAATTAAAAGAAAATGGAAATTTTTCATAAACTTTTAAAAACTTCCCAGTGTTTGCTTCATTTAGTTCTTTCATTTAAATATTTGTTCAATCTACTGGATAGTTCATATGCTATGCCCAAAGTCTCAATGATATTATTTATTTTTTAATTAGTTTATCCAAAATTTCTCTCATTGACTTGAGTCTTTCGTGTGTCAAGTAGGAAAAGCCATATTTAATTCAAGAAAATATCAGCAAACTATAAAAATATTTTTTTTCTTAGCTATCTCATGGAAAAGCCTGCTTCCTCATCTGCAATGCTCTTTGGATGCAGAAAGCCTGGAACAGTATTCTTTCCTTTTATTCCCTGGTTCTGGTTATGGTGATGTTACTGTTCCCATTTATAGACCCTCTTTTCTCATGCAGCCAAGGGGCTTTGCTTTCTACTCTGCACACAGGGGAAGAATAATTACCTTAAAATGCTGCTTTTGTTATATCATTCTCCTACAGTGCTACCTTAAATGTACTCTCAGTTGCTTACTTAAATGTGTCCAATTTGTCCAACATTTAATATTTTTTTTACATCTGCTTCCACCTTAGGCATCTGGGTTCACTGTCTGATCTTCCGGACTCATTGTCTGTTCAATCTCCACAGCCCCTCGT
Source organism: Echinops telfairi (assembly GCF_000313985.2). NCBI lineage: Eukaryota > Metazoa > Chordata > Mammalia > Afrosoricida > Tenrecidae > Echinops > Echinops telfairi. The sequence goes on from NW_022103958.1 coordinate 27,567,250, forward strand.
TGCGGTCATATGTACAGCACAGAGGTCATGTCCATCTTGATGCTTTTGTTGACCCTCCTTTCCCAACAGGAAATGCTCTCTCTGAGGCAGTCACCTTCAGTGTTCTTTGGTGTCCTCTAGGTAGACATTTCTATTCAGTGTCATGTATAGTTACTCATCACTCTCAGAGAGCCAAAGAACTTGTTTTATAGTTATAGGTGTGTTAAAAGGTGTATTTCAGACTTATGGAGTCCTTTATAATGATGCACTTCAGAAAACATATTTTCAGATCAGCATTCATATTTACCCCACATTGTTTTAATATTTTACTTTGAAGACACTTATGCTAAAAAAATTAAAAACTGTACATTTGAAATATAATAACCAACAAAACCCTGAAGTTTTAACACAGCTTGCTAGCTTAATGCAAATGTATGTCAGGAAGAGGGTCCTGGTCGAGACGTGAAGCCAGGGAAAAGCTGTAGGGCACTGAGAAGGGACTTAGAATCAACTGCACAAAGCATCGTGCCTGTGGACTTTCTAAGCATCTTCACTTGTAATAATTCTGCTACTCTGAAAGTTGTGACTAAGTGTAAAACCTAAATTTCAATTAACATACATCTCAGCAGCTCCAACAATAATACACTATCTCTAAAAAGGGGAATTCATAATATCTAAGTTATACATTAAGCATACTGCCCACAAGGTGGGTGGTTCAAACCTACCAGCTCCTCTGCTGGAGAAACATGAGTCTCTCTGCACCTGTAAATGTTGGAGACTCAAAATTTCTATTTGGGCTCTTCACGATGAGTTGTAATAAATGCAGTGACAGTGAGTTTGCTTCTGATTTTTTTTTTTGTGAGAATTCAACAAGACAACGTATATAAATCATCCATTTGAATCTCCAATAAATGCCTAACATATTTTCTTGTTTCTTCCTTAAATTGTCTTGGCTTCATATTCCTTTTTGCTTTGACAAGTAACTTCAAAATCATATGGTCCTTTATAAAGTGTAGAACACTATTTTATAATACATTGCTCTCAAAAATAGACTAAAATAAAAATAAAACCACAAACACTATTATATTAGGTCTACATATGTGAGTAATAAAATTACATATTCTTTACTACAATCATCACCATGATCAAGTTTGATTCCATTAATAAAGAGTTACTTAAAATGCCTTTCAATAAGCAGATTTATCCAGGGATATTTTACTGTTAAATAGAGTTAAAACACTGTTGATCTTTAACATTCAAATTGTGATTATATATATAAAGTATCAGCAACAGCAGGGCATATTAGAGATACATAACCTCAAGCTCCACTTCAAATCTAGAGTATGAAAATATATATTTGGACAAGACCTCTAAATGAATAATAAGCACATTCAAATATGGGAAGCTCTGTTTCAGAATAACTAGTATGTTAAACACATTCTGAAACTTCACTAGGATTTATTTATTGTAAAGTTATGAACTTAATTATCTACTTACTTCCCCGTTGCTGGTAAAGGATAGAAAGCATAAACGAATGCTTTATGTGACGTTAAAGAACCAAAAGTGCATCACTCCTTTTAACTGTTGCCCTTGATCATGGCCTCACTGTCTGAAGTTCATTACAAAGAGTAGAGGGAAAAATGAAATCATACCACAAGCCATTCTGGATAGTTGAGGAGAAAACACAGTCTTACCTTTGTTTCTGGCCTAATTCCAGGAGCTTCTGGACATCCGTTTTAGAGGATTGCTCATCGTTTTTCAAAGACTGACAAAAAAGCCAGAGAAAGGGAGATCTTATTTAAGTGATGAACAGAAGCTTGATTTACTTTTTTCTCAAAAAGTAAATCCAGACAGTCTATCTACACCCTGCAAAAAGAAAGCACAAATAGCCACCCTATTTCTCATGGTTCTAAAGAGACACAGAGGGATTTATGGCACCATCCAGTGCATGGGTTACCCCATGAGATAAAGAGCAGAAGCCGAGTCTCAATTTTTAGAGTTTCGATGGAGAAGAAATAACATTCCAAATATCTGCTGTCTCTATAAGAGAATATAAAATGTATCCTCTTATCCTCTTTAGAAGTTTTATTGTATTCTCTGGATGCATGTTAATCTAGCTCCAATTTTGCTTCTAAAATTAAAGGGAACATAAAAATCTTCTCCACATAAGCCTGAAAATGATAATTAAATTTCTAATTAGTCAAAAGCCTAGATGTATTTGGTCTAGTCTTTTTAGTGTTTATGATTAATTCATTAGAACAAACAGAAAAAATAGGGCCATGTAAATTTCAACTGCACAGGGTACTAAGGGGAAATCATAGTGCCAGCGTCATTAGTCATAAACCATGTCAGCATTCATAAACCATGGATTAAAGAAGGAAAACTGAGTTATGTTGCACAAGTGAAATTGTACCATTTATACTCATTATATTATTCAGCTCCAATTTATACTCCTATTTATACCTATTAAATTATTTAACTAAGTAGCCACCTGTTTTTCTTGTTTTAAAATTTGAAGCTGAGAGGCACAAAGAGCAGCTACGGCAGTAGAGGCTGGTGGCATCAGAAGGACAAATACTTTCTCCACTTCCCATCTTTAAAAAACCTCTCATGAATGACATGAATACCTGTTGTGCCTGCACTCACAATATTCAGTCTAATGTTACAAACAGACTATTCTAATGAACCGTATCAGCATATTAGAGATGGGCAATTCATCTAACTGCTCAGATTAGCTGCTGAAGAGGAACCTTGATGATGAAAAGAAATATGATTATTATTAGCAAACAGTTGCTAAAAGATGCTCTGCCTGTGTGCAAAGGTTTTATTTTGTTTTTACAGTGAATAGACAGAAAGTAGTAAACTTTAGGAAACAAAATTCTGGAACATAAAAATTTGTATTAAGATTATATGCCCTTGGATGAGTAATAAAACTTATTCTTAGACTTCTTCATATTAAAAAAGCAGGGAAATTTGGAAGTGCCTACCTCTTAAAATTATTGGAAAAAGTCAAAGGAGATAATATATAACTGAAATAATTTATTTAAAAATTTATTAAAAGTTTGCTGTTCAACAAATGCTGGAGAGGGTATAGAGAAATTGCAAATCTCATACACTACTGGTGGGGATGCAAATATGTACAACCACTGTGGAAAGCGATAGAGTGTTTCATGAAGCAACAGGGAATAGAAATATCAAATGACCCAGTAATACTTCTATTGTGCATATACTCCAAAGAATTAAAAGACAGGATAAGAACAGACATATGCACTCCCATGGCCTTTGAAACACTGTTCAAAATAGCAAGAAGCTAGAAACAGCCCAAAGGCCCATGAGTTGAAGAATAAAGAAATTCTGGTAAATATATGCAATAGAATACTATGCATGCCTAAAATCAAAACAAAATGAAACAAACAAAGAAAAAGGCCTGCAATGAAACCATGAAACAGCTCACCATGTGGGGGGACCTTGAAGTCATTATGGTGAGGGCAGTTAGTCAAGCCCCAAAGGACAAATGTTGTGTGAGTCCACTACTATATGGACACAAACTAAGGCAAAACAGGTTTCTGTTTCCAGGTTTTCTAATCTGGTCTCCCAAACAATGAGGTAGTGTGCTTTTCTTGTTCCCATAAGCCATATATAATCCCCTTATTTGAGCATCTTAACAACTAGCTCAAGAGAGGTGGCCTCCCTCCGGATGATGGAGAAGGAAAAAAATCCATCAATCCCTGCCATACAGCAGTGTTCTAAAGCCATCGCAAACAGACATTCCAACAAGAGGAATGAGTCAAGATGAACAGCAGCCATGTCTGTATCAGAGAATTAACATTACCCTCTTAGACCCTAAAGGGAACACATGCCTGTTATTGTGTTTTGAACTTGGCATTTTTGACATAGTTTCTATGTGCCAGAGCCTCGTATTGATCTCTCAGAGCTGCGTATGTTTTCAAATTGCTGACCTTGCTGTTTGCTGTCCAAAACATAACCAAAATTCTACCAGGTCCCCTCCCAAGGGGTATAAGGAAGAAGAAAATGTTGCTAATGATTCCAGATAATGATTCCACAACCTTTTGTTAATATTATAGAATTATTGAATTGTATAATACACAAATTATATCTGAACAAAATGATCTAAAATTGCTGTTCAGGTATTAGCCACATATCATATCTGGGATATTTTGAGTGAAATAAATATATAAAACTCAGGTTACAGTCCTCAAAAAGTTTATAATTAAAAGCATGAGATATAGAAATGAGTAAGGCAGATACACAAGTGGGAGACAGCAAGAAGCATTCCATTACAAGAGTGATATCCCGGGATGTGGTTTTTCCAGGATAATTATCTTAGTTTTTAAGGATCATTTAATAGATACATTCTATTTATTAAGGATACCTTAATAAATCATACTACACTATACTATAATATACTCTTTTTTTTTTAGATACCATCTGTGGCAGTTATATAATCTGTCAATTTTCAAAGGGGTGGAGTCCAGCCTTTCAATCAGGTCACAGCTTGATGACCTCATTTGGAGGCTTGAAGGAGATAAATAGCTCACTGGAGGCCAGATACACTCTGCTGCACATGCCTGCTTACAAGATCCATGGAGCCTAGCTGATGGCAGCCTGAGCCCTGGAGCTGGAGGAGCTACGTGGAGACCCAGGCCATTGCTGAGGTGCTTCCACCGCCACTGGAGCCACAAGACTTCCCACCCACTGGCTTGATATCTTCCTGTATTCAGTGTCATTGCATGTGTTGCATGAGTCTGAAGAGGAATTTACAATATGGATTATTATCAGACTTATGGACTTGATGTGGACCTGCCTTGTATGTTTTCTTAATGTACAATTGCTCTTTGATATAAAGTTCTCTTTTACACACATAGGGATGTATCAATTTGTTTTTCTATTCAACTGTAACACACCAACTCATGCAGGTACTGTATAGATAGAGATGAACATATCTTGCATGAAAGATCTATTGAGAAAAATATGTAAAATGGGCTATAGAGTTAGTAAATTATAAATTTGAAAATTGGGGTTGCTATTTATTAGATAATGATAAATAATAAAAATAAATTATTGTCCTCATCTAATACAGAAGTTCTCAACTCACAACCCCTTTGGGGGTTGAACGACCCTTTTGCAGGGTTTGCTCTATTTATAACAGTAGCAAAATGACAGTGATGAAGTAGCAATGGATATAATTTTATAGTTAGGGGTCATCACAACATGAGGAACTGCATTAAAGGGTCACGGCATTAGGGAAGGTTGAGAACCACTGATCTAAAGATTTTTTTCCCCCCAAAATTATAGTGAATTTATTGCCAAGACCTCTTTAAAATGTTGAAAAGCCAAGAGGTTACTTTGAGGACGAAGGTGTGCCTGACCCAATCCTTGGTATTTTCAAATGGCTTCATATGCATATGAAAGTTGAACATTGAATCAGGAAGATCAACGAAAACTTGGTGGATTTGAGCTATGGTGTTGGTGAAGATATTGAAAGTGTCATTGACTCCCAAAAGAATAAATAGATCTGTCTTGCCAAAAGTATAGCCAGTATGCTCCTTAGAGGCAAGGAGGGTGAGACTTGGTCTCATGTGCTTTGGGCATGTTATCAAGAGAGACCAGTCTCTGGAGAAGGACATTCTGTTTGGTCAAGAGAAGGGGCAGTGAAACAGGAAGGCCTTCCACAAGATTAAGTTGACACAGTGGCGGCGTGAGTGGGCTTTACCAGGAGAACAGATTTTGAGGATGCCCCAGGACCAGGCGATGATTTGTTCAGTTGTACACAGGTTTGCAACGAATGTCCAGTCGAAGACACCTCACAACAATGTTATATAAATATATGATTTTCAGTGATCCTTATAGCCGATTCGAGATGTATTTCCTGATTTGTTGCTGTTGTCAATGTTTCATGAATATGCTTTTCTTATCTCCATCATATGCTCTTTAATCCTGCACTGTCATCATCTTGCTACTTGTCTCTGTTCCCTTGGAATGTGAGAGTTGGTTTTTTTTATTGGCCTCATTCTCAAACTGGAACACAACTTCTGGCATAAGAGATCGGACTTTAAATTCAAATCACAGTTTCCCCCCTCAAATTATCTTACTGTTTATGGTTGCTTAACTTTCCTATCACTCAGCCTTCTTGCCTATAGGAGACTAATAAAAACATGACGGTGCCCTGGGGAAAAATAACTAGAAATTGTAGGATGAGTCTTTAATAGAAGACTTTGGCCATGTTCCCTTAGCTGTCATGATTACTGGCACCATCAGCAGTGAAGGAGGAGCACAATGAAAGTACAAGGAGTGAAACGCAGGCTGTGGAGCTAGGTTGTTGCCATTTAAATTCTGATGGTGGAATTAAAGGCGCCCCTGGTGGTGCAGTGGTTACAAATTGGGCTGCTATCTGTAAAGTCAGCAGTTCGAAACCACTAGCAACTCAGCGGGAGAAAGACGAGGCTTTCTATTTCCATACACAGAGTCTCAGAAGCCCCCAGTGGCATTGCTATGGTTGGGCACCAACTCGATGGCAGTCAATTTGGCTTGGCTTGACTGGGGATTATAGCGTGTGCTCCCCTGTCTTAACCCATGTGAATGGGAGCTTGCTTGAGGAAATGGGCTTCTACTCTGTAGATGTTACGTGGAAGAGGTGAGTCCAACTCTTAATTCCTTCTGAACAATGTTACAAAAAAAAGGAGGACAGCTATGGAAACAAAACCATATAGTCTGAGGGGGACAGCTCCCAGGTTACCAGGAAGACAGATGCATCTACACACAGCAAATGAATGACAGGGTTATGAATAGCCAGCAGAATTTATGAAGGCCTGATATAGTTTACTGTCAAAGCCCCCCCGCAAAAAACACATATGACCTGAGACCCTGATTTGAGGGAATACAATTTTTGATCATTCAGGTACCCTTTGACAGTGCTTCAGTCATAGACTCTATACACATATCCTCCATTCTTTGATATCATATTAGGATAGCCCTGAAGGATCCCTGATGGCCTGTGGATTAGATATTGGACACCTCACCACAAGACAGGTGGTTCAAACCGCCGGTCCCTCCACTAGAGAAGAAGAAGGCTGCCTGCTGCCCTAAAGATTTACATTCTTAGAAACCCTGTGTAAAGCCACAGTGAACAAGTGAATTTCAGTTTCTTCTTACTTTAAGAAACTAGGAAGATTTGTGACATTCAGGAATAACTGATTCAGTAGCTAAAACATGAAAAATAATAATATTATTCATTTGGTAAATATATTATGAAAATTAAATTAGAAAATACATGCAAAGTTGTGAGCACAGAGCACACCAAAAACCACACTCATCTGGCATCCACTCAACTGTGACTGGTGGTAACCCTGTAGGACAGGGCAGAACTGCCCTGAGGGGTTTCTGAGACTGGGAATCTCTATAGGCACAGAAAGCTCCGCATCGGTCCCCTGTGGAGCACCTGATGGTTTTGAACTGGTTTCAAACAGCTGAACTCACAAAGAGGAGCCCACAGCATAACCATAACGCCACCAGAGATGCTTCCAGTCAATACATGCCATGTCTCAGTTCCATGTTAAAACAACTCATCTATTTTCAACCTAGCGTATCGTTTACAGATCTTCTCTTTGATTTCCCCCTCCTTTTGATGGAGAGTTCACTAAATCTGAATGCATTACCACTGCTGCCCTGCCATTTTCTGAGGCATTTACCCATTCAGTCGTGAGGTTTATTAAAGAATCTTCAGAATTATCCTGAAGGGAATTTAAAATTCTTTTCTGGAGATGATTCCCAAATTCATTTAACACTTGGCCATAATTAACTTTCATCATTTTATAATATGAAAAGCAGAGGTCAAATTGATCTCAGAAGCTGTGAGGAAACGATGGCTTTGCCAGGCACACAATTTCCTCTCTTGTATTTGCAAACCGCATATTCCCAGACTGCATTTCAAATGACATTTCCTCTCAAAGCTCATATAATAATAAATAATAACTGCTATGGTTGGATCAAGACATATATTCAAAACTATTTTCAAATGCAGAAGTCTTTCCATGTTAATCCACTGAGGCAAATCGAGTGACTTGTCCTTTGCTGCTGGGAAAATCAGTTTCCATCTCACCTGAAGGTTCACTTTAATCCCATCGAGCTCTCTTGATGTCTTTGTCAGCTGCCGGAGGATGGAGCTTCGCTCCTTAAACACTTCTTTCAGCTGCTTTGCCAGCTCTTCGTAGTCCTGTCTAACAGAAGAAAAGGCATGAGAGACCCCCACGCATTCATCCTCTCCACAGAAGACATCGTCCTTTTGTCCGAAGCCTCAAGCTTTAGTTAAATTTCTATAACTGGAAGCCTAATTACTAGGATATTGCTTGTTACTCTTTCTTCTAAGCAGACAATTATAAAAGAGAACAGTTTTGTAACAAAAGTTTGTATCACAATCAGCATTATCTAAGCTCCAGAAAGACACCAGATGATTGATTACCAGAACTTTCTTTACCGTAGTCTTGAAAAACAGAAATGTCCATGACAGTATCCTGCTTTATGTAATGTGAAAGCAAGCAATATTGTCTAGACTAAACTATCTCAGAGTTCTAGGCTTTAGCATTCAAAGAACAAACCTCGGGATATCATATGACCAGAGAGGAGGTCGCTTACCCTGGTTAGTACTGCCAGAAACCCATTGAAAGGCACTTTCTTTCACTTATTCAATCTGAGACTCTACCACAATGGTAAAGAGATAGAGTAACAAGACCTATGTGAGAATAAGTCAGTAAATTCAGGGAATTTAAACAGTTTTTAATAACTATGAATGAAAGACATTTTACCCCCTTCACACAGATAATCATGTGGACAAGCATGTAATCACACACACAGAGCCTCCCCCCACCGCATTTTTTTTCATATTGCAATCGCACAACTTTAAAATGATGGATGTTCTAATTTAAAAATTGAAATTACAAAATTATGTAGTTAATCATAATGCTGTTTTTCTAGCTTAGTCAAATATTGGACCCAGACCTTAAAAGAGAAAGTCATAGGAAAAGAATTGGATTTTTCCTAACAGTATTGTTGGTATATAAGTCATGTATCATACAATTCAGTAGTTCAATCACTTCAAAAACATCTGTATAATTGTAACGACAGTTTTAGAACATTTTCTCCAGTTCTTTAATGTAATTAACTACCATTTGTAGGGAAATAGCTCAAACCTTCTGTATTTTAGTTTATTCTTCTATAGCATGCAATCATAACACTAACCTCACCCAGATCTTCATAAATATTGAGGGGTGAATTATTATGTAAAACCCTGAACCGTTTGTAATTAATTTCAATAAAATATATAATTCATAATAATCAAACTTTTCTATACTTCACAGCCTATCTGAAACATGTGTTTTAATATAAACCAATAAAGCAAATATTTCAATAGTTATACTGGTGGTAAGCAGGTATTTTCTCTATAGGTGTGTATTATAATTCTTCACTTTTGTCTATTTTTAAAATATAGGTCTATATTATTTTTGCACACTTGTTTCAAGTAAATTGAATGATTTAACTCAGAAGGAAAACAAATCTGTATGTTCTGGCCTGATAATTTTTCCTGATATAGTTATCAATCAATCATCAAACAGATACTACCAAGTATCTAGTCTATTGTGACGCATAGTGACCCGATAAAGGACAAGGTAGAACTGCACCTGTGGGTTTTGGAGACTGTACATTTTTATAAACAGATTCCCTTTTGTTCTCACAGTGCAGTCAAATAATGATGGCAAGGCACATTTTTATTTTCTTTCAATTATGCAACTTCTCTGCAAGATCTAGTTTGTTTTTCCTAATGTTTGTGAAAGTAAACTCTTCCCCAAATTATCTTGAGACCATAGTAATTAATAATGACCAAAATAAAGTTATTAATCATGTTTAACATGCATGGCAGCAATGACACGTATATATAATTATGCACACATGTATATATCTAATATTCAGATTAGATCTTAAAAAATATATTTGGAACTTTGAGGATCTGCTGCCTTTATAATTCTTTCATGGTCTCAAAAGCATTTTTAGTTTAGCAGTATTCTTACTTTATTTCATTCTCCTTCTGCTTTTTTGCTCATGTTTCAGTTATTTCCTCTTGTGTGTCTGGAGTATGGTCAATAACCAAAAATATTTTCCTGAAAATATTAAATGTGCTTCCGCTTATTTTCATTACAATGCAAGATATTAACTGGAAATTAAATTATATCCATATCGCATTATTAAGCTTTTGCTTATGATGATCTTTGATAAATTGCTATAAACTAAATAGTTTTATGGCTTTTGATTTTATAAAATCAAGCCTCCATACTTCTCAAGAATCCACTGACCTCAATATTTATATTCCTATCAGTGTTTTCTCATGTTCCTAGAAATGGACAAAGCATTAAAAATACTTTCTCTTTATAATAAATAACTGATCCCTGGTGGTGCAGTGGTTTAAGAGCCTCAGTAACTGTTATAGGAGGCCCGGTGGCATAGGGGGTCATGCATTGGGCTGCTCCCCACAAGATTAGCAATTTGAATCCCAAAACTGCTCTGTGGAAGAAAGATGAGGCTATGTACTCCCCTAAAAGTGTACAGTCTTGAAAACCCATGGGTGCGGTTCACCCTGTCCTACATAGCTTCACTCTGACTGACAGTAGACTAGGTAGATAGGGGGAAGATGTTTCGTTTTGTTTGCAGGAAATGGAGCATCCTCAGAAACCTATGGGGCAGCTCTACTCTAGTCAATAGCCATTAATTTGAATCGACTAGATTAGAGTGGGATTTTTGGTTTATAATAAATAAATGCATAAAAAATTGTGGTCCCCATGGTATGTAGGTGCTTGTTCTCACAGTGAGAACAATATATAGACAAAATATAAACATTACCAAAATGTGATAGAAATATGGCATTAAGAGTGAGGACCTACAGTTTAATCAACCATGGAATGTTTCATGAAAAAAAATTTAGGTTGTTCCTTGAATGATGCACAGGATTAATAAATGCAGTAGAGGAAAAGAATGAATTATAAGTAGAGAGAACAATAAAAGTAATGCCAACGAAGATGGGAAGTGCTAAGTGGAGGCAAACTTCAAATCAGCAAATCACCTATATATAAGGCTCCCAGTAGGCTACTGGGTAAAACCTGAAAAAGCTGGAAAAATTAAAATTATCAAAAGCTTTGAATGCCATACTTAAGAGGTTGAAATGGTTTCTGTAGGAAATAGACTGCTCTGTGAATTATCTAGGAAGAGAAATACAACACAGTAAGATTTATAATCCAAAAACATATAAAAAATGACAAAGATTTAAATTATTCTTCCCCAGTTGCCAAGGCTATTTCAAAGTGCAGCTTCTTCCTTATTTATTCATAGAACAAAGATTGAATAAGAATGACTTTCACTTATTGGCTTGGTTAGGATATTAAAATGTTGACCAAAGGGAGTTGTTTCCTGGGAAATACTTTCACTGCCTGTCCTCAAAAATCTCAAGGTAACCACAACATTTCTCGGAATCTTGGCACCAAGGCAATGGATCATTGTGGAGGCAGTCTCTGTGGTATCTAAAAACCATTGTCTTTCTGTTCTTTGTATCAGATCCTATGTTCCATGAGACCACCAGCACATTTGCATAGTACTTTCCTTTCAGGGATTGCCAATAAAAACTAGGAAAATCTCCTAAAGCAGCCTGCACATTTGTGTCAGAATGAGTTCTATTTACCCATGTGAAGCTATCTATAAAAAGCCCCTTCTGGAAGAGAGGCCTCCTACACAATATAGTTCAAAATAGGCAAAATTTATAAAAATGTTATTTATAAAAACAATAAAGCCTCTCACACCAATTCTCCATGTGATCTGTCCACAGAGATGGAAATGCCAGATGTAACGCTGTGTACTTAAAGCAACATTTTCCATAGATAGAAACATGGATATAAGAGAGCAAATCTAAATAATGATGGTATATACACAACATGATGTCAGATTTTGAGAGTAAAATATACACCCGTTAGACTCCAGAGGATTTGCAGGCATTCCCAAGAGGTATTTTAAAACAAAAATACAAAAACAAGGTGTGGAGAATTCATATACAATTATCCACAATAAACAACCCACTGTGAATGTAGAAATATGGGTTTATGTAGGTGTGTGCCTATATAATATTGTGTTAATAAAAAGACACTTGAAAGGGAGTGTGATACAGGTGGCGTACAAAGGTTGCCGATATAGGAGGAATGCTTAACAGGGAGAGACAAGGAAACTAAGGACAGTGCTGTAGTTTTATAAAATCATGTGTGGGTCTAAGGAAATCAAGCAAAAAGATTAAATAATACATAAAAAAGAAATTATTTTATTTATGTAGTTAAAAACATCAAAGAACAGATATGTCCAGTGAGACAATTCAACAATGACAATCGTCCCTCACAGCGATATAGTCCCTGTCTTACTCCCATGGCATCTTTATAGTTAAAATAAAATTCCTTTTAGAACAATATTTTTCTGGATGAAAATCATGAGTAACATGAAACTTTAGAATAAAATCACTCTAATAATGAAATAGATGTTTATAGAGCAAAATAGGCTTGTCAATATATATGTAGTATCTTCACAAATATTAGTGATTTGGCAATCCACATTTGGGCCATAGTATTTGTCACTAATCAGCTAGTCAGACTTTAGTCAAACACCGTAACTATATTGCGTGTCAATTTCAACATCTGTGAAATGAGAAGGCAAATTACATATTCAAAGTAGAAAATTTTAATTGAAATTAAATATAGAACGGTTTAGTTTTAGCACAAGATTTGTTGCTGTTTAAAATGTTAAAATAGGTGTGTTAGACCAAGCTGTCTATAGAAAACAAATCTGGTGACACTCCTCTATGTCTAAGAAAGTGCTTTATATCAAGAAGAAATGACATATCACAAAGGCACCCCAGACTGGTCCAACTCAAGCGCCGAAGTCTGACGCTAGTCCGTAAGTCCATCTTCAGACCTACATAGCCACGTGCAAGGCTGCAGAATGTGAGAAGATCACTGGCCAGTGGGTACAGAGCAGTTTGAAAACAAGGTTGGTGGGAACGTGGCCGGGTACACAGCTCCCAGGGAGAGGGAGGGGAAGGGAGGGGGGAGATTCCCAGTCTTCTACTGTTATAAGAAGGCCCAAGGCAGCATCATTGGGTTGTGATGTATCTGATTGATAGGTTGGATTCTACCCCTATACTTTTATACATCTCCAAGCTGACAGAAAATAATTGAACTACCACAGTAAAAAAATATCCATAGAGACAGTATTAAGAGACAGAATCAGACTTCTTGTGAGATGGTGCCCAGGTAGAATCACCTGTTCTGTGCTCCTACTGTTACAACAGACCGACAGGAGGTATGGAGGCCACTCTTGGGAAGCAGGCTGCTGGACCTAGAATCCCAGTAGCCTAGATTAACGGTTCAGACGTCCCCTTCTAATGTTGGCACACAGGATGATTCAAGAGCTCTCTGAGGCCCTTTAACTTCACTGCACTTGCCCTTGGGCTTTCCACATGCCCCACAGGACAAGAGGGACCAGCATTCACCAACTCCCTTTCACACCTCAATCCATGACCCACCAGTGTGGTGTAACATCCCCAGACAGACTGTTGCCCAAGACAGGGTCATAATCCCATGTCACATGGAAAGCCTCAGAAATCCAGCCCTGAGAACTCACCCTGGTGGTCCCCTCTGCCAGGACCAGTGGGACTGCTCTGGCCTTCCCTTCACCTAGTTCCAGGCACAGCCTGCCAGCACGGGGAAGTAAAAGATACGTAGGCACAGGTTTACTACAATCAAAGTGAGATGTCTGCTGATTGGAAGCCCCTGGATCATTTCCTGCAGCATTAGGCCGGCAGAACACAGATCCCCAGGGCTGCAGGGAGAAGCTACCTGATGCTAAGGGTAGGAAGAGCGACAGGGATGTAGGGGATCATCCCCGTACAGATAAAAACAGAAACAGATTAGCCCTGCCCCCACCCCCCACCCCCGCCCCCCAACCCCAGACCAGAAGAACACAGGCAGAGGTCCCACAGAACTGGAATACCTAACAGAGCGGAAAACACAGGGCCAAAACCACGTGGGGGTGAGTCCACAGGGCAGCAGGCAGAGTGGAGAATGCAGACCCAGTGAGCCCCAGACTCACATGGCTAATCTTGTCACCCTCCCCTGTGGAACAGTAAGTGCAGCCCCATAGGAGGATACCCTAAATGCCCTTCAAAAACAAAAACAAAAACCCTTAAACAAATGGGCCTCTCTGGGGCTTTCCTTTGTTTGCTTCTTTAACTCCTCTGGATTTCTTCCCATGCACACCTGGTTCATTATCAAAGTTTTAACATAACAAAACACCAGGTTTTACAAGCAGCAGCTTCTGTGAGAAGCAGGTTTGAGGACTTCTGTGAAGATGGCGCAGATGTACGGACCCCTGTCAGCAGCTCCCTGTGAACGGCTTTCAGATCTGTGCTGCGGTGAGCTCATCCAGGAGGCCACTGGACCAAGCCCTGTTCTCATGGTTCGCGGAACTTGTGGTGGTTTCCCCACAAATGGCGCAGCTGCACTCCCCACCACAGGCTTCCCCCTTACTTTCCCACACCTGAGACTCATGCACTGTGATCCCGATTGTTTCCAAGCGCCTGGGACAGTTTCTTTTGCTTTTTTCAATTTGATTGCTTCTCTCATTTGCTGAATTCTGCTTGATTATCTACAAGTTTGCTAAATCAATTTTTCATTTCTTCCATTCTGCGTAACAATACTCAGATTATTGGGGGTCCCTGAGCATGAAGAAACAAATAAGCCTACAGTTAAAAAAGTAAAGGGATTCTTGTATGAAAATTTCCCCAATATTACAAAGGAGAAGACGATGACCACCCAAAGAAGTAGAAAGAACACCACTTCAATGAACTCCTCCCCACTCCCACCCCAACCACATCAAGGCACATCGTAGTCTAATTATCCAACATCAAAAACAAGGAGAAAATCATGAGTGCAGCTAAAGAGATAAAAGCAGTCACAGAGAGAGGTCAACAGATAAGAATAAACTCAGACCTCTCCGCAGAGACCATGCAGGAAAGAAGAAATTGGAGCAACATATTCTGAAAATTTAAAGACAACGGTTGCCCCCAAATCCTATACCTAGCAAAGCTTTCCATCCAATTTGAAGGAGAAATACAAGTTTTCTCGAGGGAAAATTTAGAGAATAAGTCAAAACAAAACCAGCATCACAAAAAATACTATCTAGTTCTTTATGTGCAGAAAACGAACAATCACAGCACAGGAACATAAGGTTACAGGGTGTAACATTACCAAGAAACCAAAACATGGGAAATAGCACCCAAAACATCATAGATCGAACTCTTCTTCTCACACATTGTTTCCATTTTTGTCTTTATACTAATATGATCTTATCTTTAGCCCCTTAGTGCAATTTGTTTTCCGTGGTTTTCTATTGAGTTACCCAGAGGTGAAACACAGAGAGGAGGTGTAAAGATAATAACTTATACAAGGGGTGATGGGGAGATGCAGGGGTGGGGGTGGGCAACAGGGACTGAAAAGGGATTTCAGGAGTGGATAATAAGGGCAAGGGCAGGAGAGGTGAGGGAGCTCTAGAACTGACCATGATTACCCAGCCCATATCGAAGGCGATTTAACCCTGGGGGTGTGGGGATGCTCTAAGATAGCTGTGGTGATTGTACAATTCCACTTGATATGATTGAATGGATGAACTACTCAATTGTATGATATGTAAATTATGTGCCAATAAAACTGTTGGGAAAGAAATAGAGAGGAGAATCAATAATAGTACTGGTAATTCTGTTTAACATCTCACTTTGGGAAAGTTAACATGGGAGGTAGTCTCTCGCTTTCTCACTGCCAACAAGTTGAGGCCAATTCGTAGTGAATCTATAGGACATATGAGAGTTACATGTCAGAGTTACAGTTTCTGAAACTATAAGTCTTCATGGAAGTAGAAAGTCCTGTCTTTCTTCCACAAAGCAGCTGGTGGTTTTGAACTACTGACCTTGTGGATCATAGCCCAATGCCTAACAACAGCACCACCAGGGCTTTTCCATGGGAAGCAATAGGTATCTCATAATATTAGTATTATGCCATGTTGGGTATAAGCTTTTCAAATGAAAAATCTTCCTCTCACAATGACAATTGTCTTGGTCAGAAACTTATGAATGAATAAGTCACTTGGTCAAAGAAAGAACAAACTTTTGAAATGCTGTGAGAAACACACACACACACACACACACACACACACTACCCCGCGTGGAATAAATGAGAGAAGCCTATATTCATAAAAGGTGTAGGAAACATTATATAAACTCACTGCCATGGACGTGTTTCCTACTCCCCGAGGCTCTGCAGGACAAGGTAGAGGTGCCCCTGTGCATTTCAGAAGCACTAGCTCAGCAGTTTTCAAGCGGTGGGTCACACCCCTTTGGAGATTGATTGATCCTTTCACAGGGGTCGCCCAATTCATAACAGTACCAACATTCTAGTTATGAAGTAGCAACAAAAGTTATTTTATGGTTGGGGGGGGGGTCACCACAACATGAGGCACTATAGTAAAGGGTCACGGCATTAGGAAGGTTGAAAACCACTGCTCTAACTCTTTACAGTTATAAAAAGTCTTGTTTTAATTTCCTGCAACAGCTAGTGATTTCTAACTTCTGACCATTTGCTTAGCGTTCAAGGAGTTACCACTCGGCCATATGGAAATTCCTTCAGGAAACTTCAGAGAAATAACATTTCTGAATTTTATCTTACATCTTTACTTCAGCACTTGTATGCTAATTTTCACCATGCACACAGTTCTTAAACTTTTGGATAATAATAGTCTCTTTAAAAATCTTATGAAACTTATAAACACTCTATTCAGAAAAAAATCCACATGATCACAAATCTGAAATATTACACATAGCATTGCTTAGAGCACAGGAACCTTCTGTAGGAAATAGACACCCTCGTGCCATTTAGGATCTTTATTGTGTTTTCATTTTTCCAAATCATTTTAACTTAACAAGATTATTCTGAGACAAATATATACATTGTCAGTAATAGGTTCAGAAAGTTTATATTCCTATTCTGTTTATTGTTGAGTTCCAGTTTTATAGCATTGAAATTTGAGAAAATGGGTTGTAGGAGCTCAGTGTTTTTTAATATGTTGAGACTTCATTTGTGGCGTAGCATTTGATCTATTCTATTGTATGTACCCTGTGCACTGGAGAAGAATGTACACTGTATTACTGTCAGGTGGAGTACTCTGTATATGTGTAGCAGGTCAAGCGAGTTGATGGTATTGTCTAGCTCTTTCGTTTCTTTATTGACTCTTTTCCTGAGGATCTGTTTTTCCTTGAGAGTGGTGTGTTGATGTGTCCTACTGTCATTTTTGAGCTGTTTATTTCTGTCTTCAAGTCTGAGAGGATTTGACTGATACATTTCAAAGATCTTTCATTGGATGAGTGCATGTGGATTATGATTATAAGTTATATGTTCCTGCTGTATTGTTACTTTAATCATTATGTAGGGTTCATTCTTATCTCTCATTAAGTTATTTGCCTGGGCTTTTATTTTCTCAGAGACTAATATTGCCACTCCCAGCATTTATGGTTGCCATTGGCTTGGTGGATTTTTAGTCATCCTTTGATAGTCCATTTTTGTCTTTGAATTCAAGATGTGTCTCTTATAGGCAGCATGTAACTGGTTCCTGTTTTCTAATACAGTGTGTTACTTTCTGTTTTTTTGATCAATGCGTTTAATCCATTGAAATCCAATGTCATTATTGATATGTGCAGGTGTGTTGTTGCCATTTTGTTGTGTTTGTGTTTAGTTTCTTTTCATTTTTATTTATTTATTTTAATGTTTGTAGTTTTATTGGTGTCTTTGTTCCTCCTTTAATTCTGTGTTATTTTGTGTGCTGATTTCTTATCTCTGCAGAGAACCTAGCTGCATAGGATGCTGCACAGGAGGACATATCCAGGAGATAGAAATCGTGTCCCAGTTAGTCTCAGATGCCTTACATGGGCACACAATGAAAAGGTTTATCTTTTTGTTGTCCCCCACCACTTAGCCACTGAAAACTAACCCTATTTAGTGAACGCAGTGAACGAACAAAATAACTACTTACTTTGTTACCATCAAATTAAACCTGGATAACAGTGACCCCACATATTACAGAGAATTGTGCGCCACATGATTTTGAAGGCTGTATTTTTTTTTCAGAAGTTGGCCACTAGTCCTTTTTCTCAAGTTCCCTCAACATGTGTTCAAACCACCAATATTTCAGTTGGTAGCCACGCACTTGCTTGAATCAGCTTACTAGTAAAAAAGAAAATTAAAATGTCACTAGGTGTCAGTTGAAATTGTAGCTAGTTCTTAAGTGTGTGGAGCTACTTCATTTGCTTAGCCTTCCATCATACTTACATACGAGCTTTCTTTTTCCTTTAAGTTTGCTTAACATTCTCAGTGTGTCTTCTCTCTCTCTTTTTAAAAAAACTGGGTTTGTTGCAAGCCTATGATAAAAACAAAAAGGCTAAAGAATAGACCCTGCCTTCTTTGATCATTGGAGTAAAATGTGTCAATTTTATGCAGAAAATATAGATGATGTTCAATATTAGTAAGAAACTGGGTTTTGATGTATAAATACCTTCAATTAATAATTGAAATAGTAGAAAATCTTTGTGATTAAATAAATATATTCCAGAGAAAAATGGTTAGGCTAGTTTCAAAACAGTAGAGCATTTCCTAGGGGTTCCTAACACTGACATGGAATGTGAGACCATTAATCAGGACGGAAAATAGCCCTGTCAATACCCAATCAATATGTTAGGTTTTTATTAACTTCATGTATCTAAAGAAAAACACTGTTCTCTAGGCATGACGGAAGCCATGGCTTTACATTCTGTTTGATGCATGAAATGAATTTCAACTGGTGTCTCTGACTGATAGGGGCTATATTGATTTTCCAAGACTTACTGCTGCATGGTCTCCGACGTTACAACTCTGCAAATTGTATTTAATCAGAGAAAAACTAAAAACAAGGAAAATAATACAAGCTCTAAGTCCTGCATGATCTCTCTGTTTCTACAGGGGAAAACTACAAAGTCATCTTTAAAATAATGAAATCACCACCTTTCATATATAGTAATCTTTTCCTTTCAGGGTTGCACAGTGGTTCAGGAATGCTATCCCACTGAGTCTCACTTTTGTCTTTGAAGGCTCTGACAGGGGCTATAAAAATGCTAATAGGTCCGGTGCTGGCAATGATAATCATAGTGAACTTGGAGGTAAAAGAAAATGTTCTTGCCAGAGGCATGAATGTCTATTCCCAGGCTAGGAAATGCAACAAGAGGACTGTATCCTGGATTGGCTTTCTTTAACTTTTCATGTCCTAAGGATCAAAGAAACCAGCTGAGAGAGGCGGACGCCACAACAGCTCTTTGATACACAAACTCCGCTCTATGCTGTCCCTGCTGAAAGAGTCAAAGAACCACCTGACCTAACTTCTAGAAATTCTTCGTTTTCCCCTTCTGATTTTTTGTGAGCTCAAAAATATACATATGGCTAAATATACAAAATCAACGAGGCACATGTGAAAGTTGTATGCATATCTTTTTGTCAGTAGACTTATCAGCTCTTATCAAATTCCTGTTTTTTCTGGGGAATCCATTAACAAAAATGACTCTTAGGGGAAGAGTTTTTCTAAATCACTAGGAAATTGAAATGGAATCATTCAATCCTAATTTGAAATAAAATATGAATTTATAGTAAATACTTATGAGCATTATAAGTAAAACATAAAGGTGCAATTGTTTACTAACCTCCTCTGCTTAATCTCCTTGCTAGTTTTGTTCCATATACGCTATGCTCCAGTAAAAATAGATTTTTTTGTTGTCACTGTATAGCCTATCATTAAAAAAAACCTTCATTTTTGTAGCTATTGTTTTGTCTTGGAATAATATTTAGCCCCATTCAATTCTCTCTTTCCTTGCTGTAAAGTCTGCCCACATTTGAGGATGCAAATGCTACCCAGACAACTTTTAACATTCCATTATGACAGGGATAGCTACGTGAAAGAGCTAGACAACAAAATATGGCTCTTGGGCCATATTTAGATGTTTTCTTAAGAAGACTCATTCCGATGTCCTGGTGATCTGCTGCTCCCTATCATACCACTTTCCTCATCTTTAAAATTGTAACAGTCATTTTTTTAAATATGACATACCAGTGACAACGATAAGAGAGAAGCCAGGACAATGGCCCTGGGTAATTTAAAGTAGCAAAAATACTTTTGGTACTTGATAACGTATTTGAGCCATTTTGTTATGTATCATTACTAAGCCACTGTTTATCTGGCTTTCAGCTCATTAAATCTCCCCTCCTCATACCACACACAGAGACCAAACTCTATTGAGGCGCTCTTCAATTCGTGGTCCAGCTGCAGCATGAGCTTCAGGGAACTGGTAAGAAGTTCTTCCGTTTCACTCACAGCCCCTAAAATACCATCCTTTGTGGTGGGCAAGGTGCCCCCAGGACCACAGTGCTGAACAGACTGCTACTGAGATGGTTTGCTGGGAGTTTGTCTATCGTGGTTGCTTTTATTTTTAAAGCCTACCTACAAAGGAGGTAGGGATCAATGTCTTGAAGTAGGTATTATGGTTGGAGGGAGTGGGAACCAAAGAAAAAAAGAAGAGTAAGGAGGGATAGAAATGACTCAGAAAATGATGTGAAACCAGGAAATAAGGCAAAGAAGAAGTCATGGGAAATGTACCGATTGCAGGTTGAGAGAGGGGTTTGCCAAAGGGTAGTACCCCTCATCACGCATACATTTTAGGAGTCATCTTTTGTTAGTTGTGCTTTAACAATTAAAATCAAATCCTGTTGCCGGCAAGTTGATTCTGAGTCATTGCAACAGGAGATGACAGGGTAGCACTGTCCCCTGGGGTTTTCAAGACTAATCTTCACAGCAGCAGACAGCCACATCCCAATAAGCAGCTGGAGGAGTTCAATGGCTGGTTTTTCATAGCACTTGAAGACTTTAAGCACTGTGCCAGAGGCTTCCTTCCGCATGCATCAT
The DNA here is from genome assembly GCF_000313985.2 of Echinops telfairi. NCBI lineage: Eukaryota > Metazoa > Chordata > Mammalia > Afrosoricida > Tenrecidae > Echinops > Echinops telfairi. The sequence continues at coordinate 27,588,352 of NW_022103958.1, forward strand.
ACTTTCTCATGGAAACGGAGCCAATTCTGATTCCTAATGAACCCGTAGGACAGAATTGAAATGCTCACGTGGGTTTCAAAGATATAACTCTTCACAGGGGTAAAAAGCCCCATCTTTCTCCAGAAGAACTGCCAGTAGATTTGAACTGCTGACCTTTCAGGTGCAGCACAAAGCATAGCCCTCGATGCCAACAGGGCTCCCTGGGTTGTACTTAAGGGTATTTTTTTTGGTTTTTTAATAAAAGACAGCTGGCACTGTCAGTACTGTGGTTATTCGAGAATGAAGAGAGGGTACACACAGGGCAATGCTGTGTAGTTTGGTGGAAGTAAGACCTGTTAGCACACGTTCTCAGGAGCCCTGGGAGAGGTCAGGTGACCATAATGCTCCTAAAGGGACAGAAAGAGAAGATGAAAACTCAAAAATTTTAAAATTCTTTGGTCGCATCTGCACAGCTGGCATTTAACTACCTTAGTCACACCCATACAGCTGGTTTATCTGTGAAAATAAGTGTTGAACACCTGGCATTCAATCTGTTCTATATGTCTTCCACCCCAAATATTAAAAAACCAAAGCTCTAAGTATCATACTCATTTTCAGCATCTTTTCCAAAAAAGCGAAGAGTTAACATCAATCTAGCCACTGTGAGGCAATTTTTCTGTGCCTGAAAATAGACTATTCCTTTCTACTGACGGGAAAACGTGTGTCAAGTACAAGTCATTTGACATCTCATGGGGAAATAGTTTTCATTCTCCTAGAGGTTGCCTCACCTGGGTTTATAAACCAGGGCTAAAACTGTCAGTCAGCCCTTTCTTAAAGTGACAGTCAGGTACACAAGATGTACTTTTTTTCATACATGAGCACATTTTTCACATTTTACATTATTGAAATCTTTACTAGCAAATGTATCCTAGTTTGCATATGTTATTTTCACTTAAAATTGTGGGCATGTCCCTCACATATAATGAATCTATGTTTACACAGATAAAATTAATTGCCATGGTTTAAAGCCTAAACTTTGACTTTTATTTATTTATGAATTTATTTTTAAAACATTTCATTGGGGCTTGCACAACTCCTATCACAATCCATCCGTCCATCCATTGTGTCAAGCACATTTGTATATTTGTTGCCATCATCATTTTTAAGACATTTTCTTTCAGCTCCTCATTTTTTCTCTCCCTCCCTCATGAACCCTTGATAATTTATAAAATATTATTACTATTCTCATGTCTTATACTGACCAATGTCTCTTTACCCACTTTTCTGTTTTCCATACCCCTGAGAGGGGTTGTAGGTAGATCATTGTGATCAGTTCCTTCCCCAACCTTCCCCTTACCTTTCTGGTATGGCTACTCTCAATATTGGTCCTGAGAGGTTTATCTGTCTGGGATTCCCTGTGTTTCCAGCTCTTATCTTTACCTGTGCACATGAACTGGCCTAGACAGTGGGTATTAACAAACCCAGGGACAAGGGAACAACTAGTGATCTAAAATTGATGGCGAGGAGAGTTTAGGAGTCCCGGTAGGGCTTGATCAAGGGCAATGTAACCAACAGGAATTACTGAAACCCAGATGTCACTTTTTAATGATCCAACCACTAGAGGACATGCTTATTAATTTAATTGAGGTAAGAGACCAAGGCAATGGGTAACATCCCAACAGGGAGAGGTTGCTTACAATACGGTCCCTGCAAATACTTAGATCTGTCCCCAACATTCTGAATCCTGGATAATTTACATACCATCCTGTGGTTGCCACATTATTATTTCAAATGGTTTCTAACTGATACAGGCATTTTTCAACATCGTTATCATCATCAAAATACAGAAAAAATCTACTGAAATAAAAAATTGAAACTTTTGGTTCTCAGAATTGTCTATGTGTTAGTCTGGGTAGATTAGAGAAACAAATTCATAAACAGGCATATGTATATAAGGGAGAGGTTTATATGCAAGGAATTGAACATGAGAAAACATCCCAACCCAGTCCAGCCCAAGGCCGTAAGTTTGATATTAGCCCACCTGTCCAATACCAATCTATAAAATCCTCTTCAGACTCATGAAACACATGCAATAAAACCAAATGCAGGACAATCACAAGCCAGTGGGTAGAAAGTCTTTGGGTCCAGTGTAAGCATCTCAGTGCTGGCAGGGGTCTCTCTGTGGCTTCTCTGGCTTCTGAGGTCTGGTTGCGTCCATGTGGCTTGTCTTCTTCAGTGTCTCCCAGGGAGTAGCAAAGAGAGAGAGAGCAGTGTCTTCCACCTCCAAGGAGGAAGTAAGAGATTTCCCAGAATTTGCAGGGGAAGGCCACACCCACACAGAAGTCTCATTGGCTCTCTCCAGATTGACAGGCTAGATTCTACCCCTACAGTCTTAATTCTTAAATTGACACCAGGTTAGGTGACTGCCACAGTCTACCAACATTTCAATTCATTTTCATACAAGAATTGATTTTTCCCCCACAAAATAATAGCAAGGTTGAAAAAAAACTAAGGGAAAATTAGAAGTGACTATAAAATTCCCTGCTACAGTTAATCTTCAATAACTTTTTTTCAAGGCTCCTCTTTAATAATGAGATCTGAAATATGTACTCGAAATATAAAAATCTAAACTAGAACAAAAATAGTTGTGTCATTGTTGGTGTTTTATTTCTAATTAGTAGATTTGTACTTTCAGTGAGTCTATGGGAAAATAATAATGTACCATAAGCATCCTAGACAAAATTCTTTATGAGAACAAATTCCCATATATTTCTCATCTGGAGTAACTGGTGGGTTCTAACTTCTAAGCATCCCAGTAAAAACTGAGTGTACAAACGTGACACCACCAGGGTTCTAATGAAAATAATAGTTGTTGCCTTGGGTCAGTTCCACATTCCAGCAACCCTAAGTAAATCAGAACAAAATGATGCCGCATCTTGGCCCATCCTGACAGTCGATATCACATGTGAGCACCCTGATGTAGGCACCATGACAAGCCATCTCTTTGGGGATCATCCTCTATTTTGATACTCCTTTACTTGATGCTCGTTTTCCAGGGACCAGTGCTCCCAATAACATGTGCAAAGTACAAGAATACAAGTTATGCCACTTTCACTCCTAAAGAGCCTTCTGGTTGTATGCCCATTCTTGGTTTGTTATTTTGGCAGGCCAAGATAATTTAATATTCTCCCCTACAATAATTGAAATGTGTTGATCCTTCTCGCATCTTATTAATTCACTGCCCAACTTTCATGTGCATATGAAACTATTCAAAATACCTTGGCTTGGGTCAGAGGCACCTCAGTCTCCAAAATAGCATCTTTGTTCTTTAACACTTTTTTTTTGGTTTATTTTTCTATTATTTATATTTTTATCTTTATCACTTTATGGGTGGCTCATACAGATCTTATCAAAATCCATTCACGCATCCATTGTGTCAAGCATATTTGTACATATTTTGCCATCATCGTTTTCAAAACATTTTCTTTCTACTTGAGACTTTGCTATCAGTACCTCATGTTTTTCCCCTCCCTCCTCACTACCCCCTCCATCAAGAACATTTGATAATATATAAATTATTATTATTTTTTCATGTTTTACACTGACCAATGTCTTCCTTTGCCCACTTTTCTGCTGTGCATCCCCTGGGAGGGGGTTATATGTAGATCATTGTTATCAGTTTCTCCTTTCTCCCCCCACCTTTCCCTTCCTCTCCTGGTATGGCTACTCTCAATATTGGTCCTGAGGAGTTTATTTGTCCTGGATTCCCTGTGATGAGAGCTCTAATCTGTGCCAGTGTACATGTTCTGGTCTAGCCAGATTTGTAAGGTAGAATTGGGGTCATGATAGTGGGGGGAAGGAAGCATTAAAGAACTAGAGGAAAGTTTTATGTTTCATCGGTGTTATACTGCACCCTGACTGGCTTGTCTCTTCCTTGTGACCCTTCTATAAGGGGATGTCCAATTATCTATATATGGTCTTTGGGTCTCCACTCCACATGTCCCCTCATTCACATTGATATAATTTTTTGTTCTGGGTCTTTGATGCCTAATACCTGATCCCATCAACACCTCATGATCACACAGGTTTGTATGCTGTGGACTTTGTTGCCTCTCAGCTAGATGGCCACTTGTTTATCTTCAAGCCTTTTAGACCCCAGATGGTATATCTTTTGATAGCCGGGCACCATCAGCTTTCTTCACCACATTTGCTCATACACCCATTTTGTCTTCAGAGATTATGTTTGGAAGGTGAGCATCATGGAATGCCAGGTTATTAGAACAAAGTGTTTTTGTGTTGAGGGAGTACTTGAGTAGAGGGCAAATGTCTGCTACCTTAGTACTTAACATATAAATATACGCACATGGATTTATTTCCCTATTGTTATATATAAATATATTTACATATGTACATGCTTTTATTTATACCTCTATAAATGTCTTTTGCCTCCTAGTTCTTTTCTCTATTTCCTTTTACTTTCTTCTTGTCCCACCAACAGGGTCAACCTTCATTTGCATTTCAATAATTCCTCTTGGCTACATTGCCCTTGAGCAATCCCCACCAGACTTCCTATACCATACTCATCATTGATTTTAGATAATTTGTTGTTCCCTTGTCACTGGATTGTTTGACAACCCTCCATCCTTTCTTCCATCACTCTCTCCCGTGTTTCCCCCATAACCATTGTTTTCTCCTCCGGATTGTTTACCTGCCCTATCTTATCTAGATAGACATGCAGAGACAATAATAATCAGAGAACCAGACAGAGCAAAAAACCAAAAAAAAAGCAGCAAAAGAAAACAAAAAACCCAAAACAACAACAACAACAACAAAAAGACCGACAAAAATAAGAAACTTTTAAGAGGTCTTTTACAGTAAGTTTGCCCATTGAAATGCTTTGGTTTTGTGACTGCTGCTTCTATGAGCATTAATTGCTGATATAAATGAAATAAAACCCTTCACAACCTCAATTTTTTCTTCCATTGATGATATCCAACGGTCCAGTTGTGAGGCATTTTCTTTCCTTTATAGGAAAGGTGGCTGTTTTTAACTTTCATCAGCAAGTGCCTTAAAGTTCTCTTTTCTTCACAAACAATGTTGTATCATCTCCACTTTGCAGCCTTCTAATAAGCCTTTCTTCCATCCTAATGCAGAATTTTTCTTCAGAGTTGAGCTTCTCAGATTATTACATGCAAGCAAAATTTTGCTGAGGATCAGCCAACAATGTTTACAGCAGTACATCAACAGGGATCTGCCAGGGCCTCTGACTGGGTTCAAAAGAGGAGATGGAACAAGGGATATCATTGCTGATGTTAGATGAATCTTGGCTCAAGCCAGAAAGCTGTTTACTGGAATTTTAAGGTATTTGACTCTGTTGGTCAATCCAAACTAGAAAACCCTTAACAAGAATGGAAATTCTAGAAACACCTCATTGTGCTTCTGCAGAACCTGTACTTGGACATGTTGCCAGGGGAGACCAGTATCTGAAGAAGCTCATCATGATTAGCAGAGTGTAGAGTCAATAAAAAGAGAGAAGCCCTGCATTAAATGGTTTGACACAGTGGCTTCAACAATGGGCTCAAACATACGGACAATTGTTAGGATGGTACAGGTCCTAGTGATGTTTCATTCTGTTGGAAATGGGGTCATTATGAGTCAGAACTGACTCGAAGGCATCTAACAATAAAGAAAGAGAAAAAACACACAGAAAGCACATCATTTGGATCCCAGCATCCTTGTCCATTCAACTTACTTGATCCAGGAGGTCGTTTTGACACTAGAGGGACAGCAGAGGAGCAGCAATAGCAGATTCAGGAGCCAAAGCTGTGGACTTTGAAGCTCTCAGAATAAGTAAAGCTTTATATTTGGGGGCAGGAGGATGGCATAGGGAAATTAGGTTTGCTGACCCATGGTGCTGTAACTAACTTTGGGTTGGGGTTACAACTGAGTAGAATGCCCTCTGGGTATTTATTGGCAGCCCCTAAAAGAGCTGTGTAGCATTGTCGAAAAATGGTAGAAGACAGGCCAGGGGGCAGAGAAGAAACTGTAGGCATTGAACTGTGTATGCTGAGCATTTCTCACTTGAATTGTAACTTTTCAACTTCCCTAGTAAACCTCATAGAGTGAGAATTGGCTGTTTGGCACTTGCAATGAATTATAGAACCTTGCTGAGAAGTACAGAGAACTTCGGGAGGGACAGTCAGTGTCAGAATTAGTAAGAGGGCTGGAAATTGGGAAGTTTAGTCTCAACCTCTGAAGACCTGATGCTCAGGTGGACATTGATTTTCCTTCTCACTTCTGCAGTTGACGGGTATCAGAAACCACTGCCACATCCCTTCAGTCTGCCTTACAAATACTCTTCAGACACACCTTAAAATCCATCGCTCTCTCCAATAACTACCCGTGGTCGATATACAGGTTCCTTGGAGCACAAGGAAATGCTCTGGAATACCTGGATTTGGTAATGTTTCTTTTTGTCTTATCATATTTTGCTATGATCCACACAAATGCCTTTATAGAGTCAATGAAATACGAATTTTTTTTTTCTGATATTCTCTCTTTTCAGCCAAAAGCTGATTCCTCATTCCACTTTCTCTTCTGAATTTAGCTTGACTTTCTGGCAGCTCACTCCTGATGTACTGCTGAAAACATTTTTTAATTATCTTCAGCAAAATTTTGCTCGCATGTTATATTAATGATATTGTTAACCCATTTCTGCATTATGTTACCTTTTTTTGGACTAGGCACAAATATGGACCTCTTCAGTCAGTTAGCTTTATTCCATATTTCTTTACATGCACTAGTGAGTGCTTTCAGGGATACTTCAGATGGTTGAAACATTTACATGAGTATTCCATCAACCTTTGTAGTCATGTTTTTCTGTACAGCTTGGAAATCTCCCTTCAATGCCATCTGTTCTTGATTAGCAAATGGTTGAATGTTGACCAATTCTTGTTAGCACAAAAGAAAAAGAAATCATTTTATGAGTAAAGTTTTTTAAGTCTTTGCTTCATTTTGATTTTAGAGTTCAGGTGGATAATTTCTTTTTTTAAAATAACATCATTCTCAAGATGGGAAGAGTAATAAATATAGAAATGCCCCAAATGCAGAGGGGGAACTTTCAAAACTTATAGTTCAAGGGAATTGTGTGTGTATAAAACTGTGAGTGTGAATGTCCCCTTACAGATGCCTGCTCGTAGGAAACATATGGGCGATCAATAAATTTAAAAGATGTAACTATTTTGTGTTATGAATCTTTGACCCAAATATTTTCATTGAAGGTTAAAACACTAGTGGAGATGTGTGACTATGCTTATGAACATCTATATAATTTTCATTCCTTCATTTTTAACATTCATGTGCCGTCACTTTTTTATTTTACTACTCCTCATTTACACATAAAATTAAATGGAGTAAAATGCTATACAATAATATCACCTTGGCATATGTAGCTAATTGAATATTATTATGTGTATGAATTTGAATGTATGGCTATATAGATATAACTAGAATAATGACACAGAATACCTATTTTAACCTCTCTCCTATATAAGCATTCAACTGGCTGACAGATAGTCTTGATTATAATAAGTTAACAGGGACAAGAAATTAAAAACTTGGTACTCATTCACGATTGTCATTTTTCCTTTGTATAGTGTTTTTATCCTCACATATAGATAAATAATTTATATATGGTTCTTAAAAGATTATAGAAACCTAAATGTTGGTAAAGAAATGTTAATTTATAAGAAAGGCAAAAGCTTTTCATTTCACTTATTAGAATGTTATTTCTTAGTAATGTGCAGTTACATGTAATATAAAAATTAATCTCTTTATTTAAAAAAATAAAAAACACTTCATGTTTCCTTCATATACTTCCTCTTTCCTCTCTAAAAGGAGTCTTGGTGACTTAGTGCTTATGCGTTGGGGCTGCTATTTGAAAGGTGAGTAGTTCAAAACCACCCCTTGCTCCGCAGGAGAAAGAAGAAGCTTTGTACTCCTGTAAAGAGTTCGTCTTGGAATCGCCAAGGGGCAGTTCTAGCCTGCCCTGCAGGGTCGCGATGAGTGGAATAGACATGATCCATGAGTGCATTGTCAGAGTTGCCCAGCTGGTCAATAGAAGGATTTCCTCTACAGACTGTACCTGTGTGAAGTTCATGTGTTGGCAGGCAAGCAAATGTGCAAAGGTGTGTGTTTGTGTGTACTGGGTGGTTAAACATATACATGCATCTAAAATTAAAATATTCTTTAAAATTTGATTAAATTTCATATTTGTTCCAAAATGTTAATATCTGAGAAAAGCAAGCCATTGTTTTGGCAATAATCCAAATTACAAAGCCAAACTTACTTTATTATGAAAAAAGAATCCTCAGGGTGAAATGCCTCCTAATTGTTTGAGGGAAATTAAATTTACAGTTAAAGAGTTGAACATGTTTGATGAAAGAGTTTTTATTCAAGCATGAGGAAGTCTGAAAACTCTCCTACTGTGTTTATTTTCACAAAGGTTTTGATTATCATTCTGAATAAACTGCATAAAATCTAGCTAATTAGACTTCCCCCCAAAGACATATAAATTTCTATATTTCTAAGTCAAACTGCTCCATTTATGAGAATCACATTCATATCTGAGTCCCTCAGACTATGGATAATATGTACGTTGTCTTATAGAGTTAATCCCAGGTATTTGAGAGTTCCTGTAAGCCTATGAACTAAGAGAGCCTAATAGGAGAAGATTTCCCAAGAGTACAGTATAAACCTAATAAGAATATTTAGGTATTAGAATCTAAGGAATTTGTTTTTAAAATATAGAAAACCACTTCTACTGCCACAGTTCTTTAACATTATAGTGAGGTATAATTCTTGATGTTCAATTTTTAAAAACATTTCAAACTACTGATGATTTCTTGTACTTTTTTCGAGCACATATTTTCTATTTACTATTTTAATATACCCTTTGTCTATAGTTTAAACATTTTAAAAACGTATCTCTCTCTCTGTCCCAGTTGTCCTACAAAAACCAGCAAGGTAGGACACAGCTGTGAACATTTTCCTCATTTTGTTAGCCTCACAGTGTATGATTGATGGTGCTTTCTTGTTGGATGTTCTTACTTTAAACTTGAAATCACAAAATTCAGATAGGCAATTCACGCTTCTTGTCTACCTTATTGCATGTTCCCAAATGACATGTCAGCTCCTGGATTGACCAGTCAATGCCACCCCCTTTCTTTCTTATAAATCTCTCTCTAATTTCACTCACAGCAGATTAAAGAGCTTGCATTATATTACATGTTACTTTACTTATTAAATTTAAGACCCGAATAAGCTGCCTCACCTTCCTCTAATCAACACTGAGTTGTGGTTAGTTACAGTGGCCCTTCTAGTCATACTTCCTTATGTGCTTTATTAACATTCTTAACTCTATGCCTGTGGCTGTAAGCCCTCTTTGGAGGGCTTTTTGCACTATGCTATTGGATCAGGTGAGGGTGATCATAAGAAGTGACTTTAGTAGAAGGTATAAACTGAGCCACACCTTTTGTTTCCTTGGGGGGCATCTTTAAGACAACTTTAATGGGGTGCAATTTAAGACACCATCCATATAT
>NW_022103958.1:27598029-27634861 GCF_000313985.2 Echinops telfairi
TTACCTTGGATGGGGTATAAGAGGTGGTGCCACAGTGCAGTTCTGCCCCAAACACCTGGAAAGCCATATCTCTGATGCCTGACTGTGCTTTGGTAAAAGCAAGAAGACCTGTTTTAACTTTTGGACATTTCTGGCTGTGGCTCTTGACCCTGCTTTGCACTTGGCTTGCCTGTGCTGGTGACTTTGTGGTGTAATGGGTTAAAAATTGGGCTGCTAACCACAAGGTCAGGAGTTCAAAACCACCAGCTCCTCTGCAGGAGAAATAATAGTATTTCAACTCCTGTAGAAACTTACAGCCTCAGAATCTCAAAGGGGCAGTTATACCTTGTCTTATAGGGTCTCTACGAATTGAAACCAACTTAATCGATGGCCATGATTTTGGTTTTGTTTTTTGGTATCTGACCTTTGGATTTGGGACTGAATGGTTGTCACAACCACATGATCTATTTTCTTAAAATTAGGTAAGTTTTTATGAGACATTGCAACAAGTCACGGAACCCAGGGGAGTGAAGGCATGTACAGGGATGTGAAGGAATATACACAAGGAAATAAAGGGAATCAGGGTGAAGTGGAGCAGAGTAACATCTTGGAAGAATTGGGCGTTTGGAATGTCTTTATTCTCCAGCTCCTTGGGACAAGTCTGGTATTAATTCTTATAAAATAAATCATTACCCAAACACTGTATCTGTATCTCTATTTATCAATATCCACAACCAAAATCAGTTGTTAGAGATTTCATTTGCACTTACAGTGACAGTGGCCCTAGACATAGGAACAATTGTGAAGATGGTACAGGCCTATGCAGTGTTCATTTGGTTGTGCATGGGCCCCCTATGGGTAGGAGCCAACGTGATAGTACCTAGGAAAACAGCCACAAGAAAAACTGCCTGGTGACCCCATGGAACTGCATTCCCACAGGATTATCAACATACCTGACCTTTTAGAAGTAGATCATTGGGCCTTGCTTCAGAGGCACTTGTCAGTGTATTTTAACTGCCAATATTCTGTGTAGTGACCAAATATTTAACTATTTGGAGCAGCCAGAAACCTATAGCCATATCTTTACCTTCCCTGGGTTATATGTTGAATTATTGGCAGCAAAATCAGAAGTCTGAATCTACTAGTTGCTGTCCAGTAGAAGGACGAGACTTTCTGCTTCCCTAAAGATTTACAGCTTTGAAAATGCTGTATCATGTCATTATGAGCTATAATGAACTCAATGGCAGTGGGTAATCTTAATATCTATTCCTAAATCAATAGAAAAAAAATCCTCTGCTGGCTTTAACAAGATAATTGCTCTAAAAAGTTGGTTTTACACACACACACACACACACACACACACACACCTTCCTCTGTCTCCATTTATTTTGTTGTTGCTCTTAAATTATCACACAATTCTTCATATGTTTATGCCATTGACTTGTATATTTGAATTATATTTTAAATCTATTAAAATATTAAAAATAGTTTGAAGAGAACCTCCCCTTAAAAATAAAAAAGAACATTCTGGCTGTACTTCTTCTTAGAAAAAGATGTGTTTGTTCTCTGGGATTCTATCATGTGGTTAGTATTCTTCATCAGCACCATAATTCAAATGCCTTGTTTTTTTTCTAATCTTCCTTCTTCATTGTTACATGCATATGAGACCATTGAAAATACCATAACTCAATTCAGGCTTATCTTAAACTAGGTATCATCTTGACTTTTTAACACGTTTTGAGGTCTGGTGCAGCATCTTTTCCCAATGCAATACACAGTTTGAATTCTTGACTGATGCTTCACCATAAGCATTGACTGTGGATTGAATAAAATGAAATCCTTGGCCATTTTGATGTGTTTTTTCCACAATTTTTCATGATATGACTTATTGATCCCATTATCGAGAGCTTAATTTTCAATTAAGGTATAATCCATAATGAAAGTTGTAGTCTTAGATCTTTTTAAGTAAGTGCTTCATATCTTCTTCACCTATGAGCAAAACGGTGTCATCTCCACATGGCAGGATTTTAACAAATCTTCCTCCAATACAAGTGTTGTGTTCTTCTTTATATAGTCCAGCATCTCGGATGATTTTCTCAGGATACAGATTGAATTACTATTTGTTCAGCAAATAATGCGGAACAAATTAGAGATTTGTTCAAATTCTTCAAATTTAGAGATCTATTCACATTTAGAGATCAACACTGGGATAGATTTTTATGTATTGGATACTACTGACCAAAACAAGACAAGTATGGGATGAAATCAAAGACACTATACCCCAGCCGCGGGAGCTTCTGAGTGGTCACAGGCAATTTGGGAACGCTTAGAAGGGAGGGAGAAGAGCTCATGAATTCTCAGAGGCATCCAGGCTCACTCCATGACTGGCTGTGCCCAAAGCTGCCAATAGAAGAATTTGGATCATGATGGGGGCATGGGGTGGGGGTGGGAGAAGCATTTAAGAACTAAAGGAAAGTTAGATGTTTCCTCATTGCTACACTGCCCCTGACTGGCTCATCTCCTCCCTGAGACCCTTCTGTAAGGGAATGTCCAGTTGCCTACAGACGGGCTTTGGGTACCCAATCTGCACTCCCTCTTATTCACAATGATATGATTTTTCTGTTCTTTGATGCCTGGTACCTAATCCCTTCAACACCTTGTGATCACACAGGCTGATGTCCTTCTTGCTTCTGAGCTACATGGCCGCTTGTTTACCTTCAAGCCTTTAAAACCCCAGACGCTACATCTTTTGATAGCCAGGCATCATCACCTTTCTTTACCACATTTGTTTATTCACCCATTTGTCTTCAGCAGTCCTCCCCCGCCCACTATCATGATCCCAATTCTACCTTAAAAATCTGACTAGACCAGAGAATGTACATGGGTACAGATAGGAACTGGAAACACAGGAAATCCAGGACAGATGATCCCTTCAGGACCAGTGGCGAGAGTGGTGATACTGGGAGGGTGGAGGGAAGGTGGGTTAGAAAGGGGGAACAGATTACAAGGATCTACATATACCCTCCTCCCTGAGAGACAGACAACAGAAAAATGGGTGAAGGGAGATGCCGGACAATGTAAGATATGACAAAATAATAATAATTTATAAACTATCAAGAGTTCATGAGGGAGGGGGCAGCAGGAGGGAGGGGAAAATGAACTGATACCAAGGGCTCAAGTCGAAAGCAAATGTTTGGAGAATGATGAGGGGAAACATGTACAAATATGCTTGACACATGGATGTATGTACGGATTGCAATAAAACTTGTATGAGTCCCCAATAAAATGATTTAAAAAAAAAGAATTGGCGTATAGCACAGCTTGGACCCGAGTGAACTGAAAGGCCAGACACCTGCAGTACCCTTCCTCAGGCTGGTCTGCAATCACAAACCACATCACCACCGCCATTGGTTGTAACATCATTTTAGGATGTGGTCAATCCAGCAGTTTGATGCTCATTCCTTTGGCAGCAATTACTGAAGAATGTCTGCCATTGAGGGACCTGAGCATCTCAGAGTGCCCAGATGCAGACCCTGCTCTTGAGGTTGATAGACTGGCCCTAATGATGGCGGCAACTGCTTCTCTTTCATGGGGCCATGGCTGCATTAGCTGGAGTTGATGGTCTCACAGCCCTCTTACAGTCTGTGGCTGCTCTACGGGAAGGCTCTCTCTGGAAGAAGGTCCTCCTGCTGCCTGGCTCCTTGGAGAAACTCAGGTGTCTCACATCCTCTCTCTTCTGCTCACTTCCTTGTCTAATCTAATCTCCATTCATCCTTAAAACCATTTTAATCTTTGATCCTTACCTAACAATCCAAGGGAATTTAATCATTCAATTCCTCACACCCAAAAGTATTGAGGATTGATCATCTGCCTACATCATTTTAAGTTCTGTTGATGTGGCAGTGCATAAGTAGACAAAAATGACTAGCTTTCTTTTGCCAATATGTCCATAACAATCATAACACGTACATTTTATAAATAAGTAGGTATGTGACATAATCTGTTGATATCAGTAAGAGAACAATAGCAGATATTGAGAAGGATAATGGGTTTCAAATCAGAGGGGCTGGGAAAACATCACTACGATGGCCAGACTTTCTCAAATATCTGACAGGACGAGCGGGTCTGGAAGTGAGTGTTCTTCAGGATGGCAAAGACGAACACCTGCAGGAATATTGGGGGCTGTCATGCTTATCCCTCCCTGATGGTTCCTTAGGATTCGTTTTGTTTACTTTATTTCAACAAATCTCTTTAGTTCCAAAGACTTCAAGATTATGACATTATCTTTCTTTCTTTTTTAAAAAAAATCACCTACATCCACACCTTATGTGGCAGTCCTCCTTTCCTATGTGTTCTGTTTCACACAACACCCTGTGTATTCACAGCTCTGCCTTCTCTACTTCATTGCAATTATTACGGAGACGGCGTAGGCACTTTTCACGATTATTGGGCTTGTTATGGCGTTAGCAGGTTACAATCCGACTCTATTCGATAGAGCCACAATGAATCAGAATGGATTGATGGCCGTGAAGTTCTTCAGTTTAGAAAGTTGACTCATTGAAAGTCAATTCATTTTTTAATAATCTGATTCTTTTAAAACTGAATTGTTATAAAAGCTAGAGAGAATGATCATGACTTTATATGGCACTGGACTTTTGTGCACATTGCTCCTTTGAACCGTTTAATTCTATTGATAACTTTCAGTATACTCACACAAAGGAAAATATATTCCCAACAAAAAGGAAATATTAAATACAGTAACTTTGTTCTTTGTCTTTGCAATTCTTTAATAAATTCTATATCCCTGTAAATCCAAGGAGTTTACATAGGCAGCCACCAGATGGTAAACATCCAATTGATGCACACTCCTTTCTTGCTGTATGTGTTGTGTAAAACTCCCCTCTCTTTGAAACAATTGAATCAACTCTTACAGCAAATTCTTCATCATGATCACCTTAATTGTTCCTTATGTCCAGCTTTTAAATAATTGAAGTATTTTCAGGTATTTTCTTCACTAAACCCCAATGCCATTAAATCATTCTGACCCATAGGAACCCTACATAACAGAATAGAACTGCCCTCTGGGGTTTCCAAGACTATAAATCTTTAAGGGAACAGGCAGCCTCACCGTCTCCCACAGAACAATGCGCTGTTTAAATCCCAGACCTTGGGGTGAACAGTGCTTTGCGCAACCCATTAGGCAACCGGGGGCTCCTTTCTAGAAAGCACTAAAATCTGGCTAAATCAGAACTGTATGCTCCTTTTCTGACTTCAAAAGTGAATCTAATTTCTATAGAAAATGTCCTGTTTTCCCAGTCGCTTTATGTGAAATCAAAATCATGTTTATTTTTAATCCATGTGTTTTAATTTCTTTTAATGCCCAGAAATGATTATCATTTTTTATTTGTGATAAACTATACATGGGGGAATAACGCCATCTCTTAAACCATATATGCATTCTTCTCTAGGCACCATCTTTAAGGCATTCTGTCTTGCACTTGGCAGATTTATTGCTTAGATACTCCTAAGAGGGAAAAAAAAGATCAACTGCTTTTATGGTCTATTATGTTAAAATGCACAGAAAATATTGCAAGGCTGGTGGTATAATAGTGCAATAAATCACCCAATGCTGTACAAAAACCATGGTGCTTTTTTTTTTTTCTTTCAAAAGAGAGTATTGATCAACCATAAAGAGTGCAGGGATACAGATTAATGAGGGGAATTAGTGAGTAAAATACTACCTGCTAAAATCAAATGGTGTACTTGAGAGAAGAGAGCTTATACTATTCATTCTTAATCATTTATTTCAATAGTATCCTGTATTCTACCAAAAATAGATCTTTACCAACTTTTTTCATTCAGAACATATAATTTGGGCTCTCTTTTTAAAATCTGCAGAAAATAAATTGTCATTCAAAAGTGGGGAATGTCAGAAATAAAGTATGATAGCAATTGTGAAAATAAAATAAACCCTTATACTTAACTGTCTGCCAGGGATTCAGGTCAGGTCCTTTAGTTTCAAATGTATTGTCTTTTTGTTATTGTTTAAACAAATTACAAAACTATGATTTAATATTATGCTAGCTGTGAAGCTCGTAGTAATTTTTCACTTATTTGTGTCAACTTCAAGTTTCTAATCTATTGGTCAAAGAAAAAACACCCACTGCTCATCTTCAGGTAACTTTTTGTTATCTGTGCAACTTTTCCTGCCCCCTCAGACCTGTTTGGAAAATGTCTTCTCTTGGTCTGCTTACTTCCCCAGGAGGCGGATAGGCAGAGGATGGTTCCTGAGAGACTCCTTTCTTTATTTGTGTTTGTCCCATGAATGAAAAGGCTTCAGTAAGAGATCGGATTCTACCTTGCAAATCTGGCTAGACCAGAGGATGTACACTGGTACAGATAGGAACTTGAAACACAGGGAATCCAGGGCGGATGATCCCTTCAGGACCAGTGGTGTGAGTGGCAATACTGGGAGGGTAGAGGGAGAATGGGTTGGAAAGAAGGAACCGATTACAAGGATATATATGTGACTTCCTCCCTGGGGGACAGACAACAGAAAAGTGGGTGAAGGGAGACGTTGGGCAGGGTAGGATATGACAAAATAAACAATTCATAAATTATCAAGGGCTCATGAGGGAGGGGGGAGAGGGGAGGAAGGGGGAAAAAATGAGGACCTGATGTCAGGGGCTAAAGTGGACAGCAAATGTTTTGAGAATGATGAGGGCAATGAATGTACAAATGTGCTTTATACAATTGATGTATGTATGGATTGTGATAAGGGTCGTATGAGCCCCTAATAAAACGGTTAAAAAAAAGAGAGAGAGATTGGAAAGTGAGGTAGTGAGACTTACTTGAGAAGCATCCTTGCACCAAAGGTCTCAGTTCCTACAGATCCGCCCTCTATACCAAACAGAGCCGTCTATGATGGTAATGCTTTCTACCTGTTCTCGCCCACGGCTTCTGCACACCAGGGGGCATTTCTTTGGAGCCTTGCCATTACTAGTTTGAGTGTGAGACACTAACTAACGCACAGTGTTGGGGTTATTGCTGTTTTCAGGTGCCGTCAAGTTGGTTCCTGATACACTCACCTCTTCGTAAAGATGTCCTGATTACACTACTCACTTCGTCTCTTTGTATAAATGATCTCTCTAGTTCTTACCTGAGCCCTGAGCAATATAATTCCCAGGCTTATTTGTAAACCAAAGCAGTGCTGCACATGACATCAGTTGTTGCCAGACCTAGTCCGTAGCTTGAATTCTTTCAAGCAGGTTGCACTACCTTCTCCTAGTTTACAGGTATGTGTAGGACTAGGGACAGAGCATGCCTATCCTTACCATACACACATGACCACACATTATCATGAGTATGAACTGTCCATTTCCCCAGAATCTACGAAGCAGGCATACATAAAGAAGTATCTAGAAACATGAATTTTATTATATATAAATCCAATTCATGGGTTACAAGTTGCACCTTATAGATCTGACACATTATAGACTATTGATCCAATCCATTTAATGGCGATGCCCCTCCATTAGCGTGCTAAACTCTGCGTGCTAATTTTTGTTGTGTTGGGTTTGTTTCTACTCTTTTTATTTTTTACTCCTTTACTCCTTTTATACTTTCCTACTTACCTGCCCAGTTTCCTTTTTATTTTACCGCCATCAAGAGGTTAGGTAATAGACATCTAAAAAATATTCAGTCAACTGTCATTATATGTGTTTCATAAAAATTACTGATTGTTCATCCAGGTAAATTGACAGGAATGAAATTGAGATAAATGTGGAATAAGTCATTAAGTGTATTTCAGAGATTTATAAGCCAAGATGTGTCCATTCTTTTTGGTCATTATATGCTAAAAAAGCCTTGTGTACTTAGCATGACATATGCTATATTTTGGCTTTTGCTCTGGATGGCTCACGGACTTGTTTTGGCTTTGCCAGCACTTACTCTCTCGGTGCACCCAGGACATCGGGACCCTCAAGGGCCATCTTTCAGCACATTTTGCTTGTTTGAGAAACATGATGAATTGGAGCAAGGTGTGGCTTATGAAACCCCACTGCAACAAGTATTGCTTTATGGTAACAAAACTTTTAATTTCTAGAAAACACTAGATTGCATTGGGATTCCATAAGTCCCCAAAGAAAGTGATGTGTAAAATGGGTAGTGGCAAAAAATTAAGAGTTATATATGGGGAAAGCAAAGGTTCCCAATTCTACTGTGTATGAATATAAATCTATAGGGAAAAGTTCTGATGGGAATACTTTCAATCTTAATGATTGAGGCACATCATAATATTTTAGTTAATGTTTTTCCAATATAGAATTGTTCACTATATAGTGCTATTAGAATAGTCTTCTACCCCTATCTTATTGAATGAATGTTTACATTATTAATTGACTACTATTGCCATAAATCATAATCTCAGGTCATCAAAAACTTGATTAAAGAGAGTTCCATTTGGCAGCACACCGGGTGCAACCCAGAAAATTAAAATCAAGCAATATGACAAGCCAATCCTAACGCGAAAATATGATTTATATTTGGATTACATATTGCACCATTTTAAATCCCTTTATAACAGTTTGATAATCTTTGTCCTTTTCATAGAAGTCTTATTTGTTCTTCAACATTTTCCTCATTATGAGACTTCTTACTCTCAATCAGCCTAAAATGTCCCTACTTCAAGATTTTAAATAGAAGAAGGAGAAGCCTACTTTCCTTCCCATTCATACCTTTTAGAAGAAAAGGCAGAAGTGTGTATCCTTAAACAAGGTTGTTCCATTTTACTGCCCATTGGATAGATCTCACTCACTCCCATTGAATCAATTCTGCCTCACTGTGACCTTATCAGACAATATAGAACTGCCACTGTGAATTTCCAAGATTGTAACTCCTTATGGAAGTAGAAAGCCGCATCGTTTTGTAATCATTGTAATCTTTATAGAAGTAGAAAGCCCCATATTTCTCCTGGGAAGCAGTTGATGGTTTCAAACTGCTGACTTTGTGGTTAGTAGTCCAAAGCAGATCAACTGCACCATCGGGGCTAGATCCTCCAAATGCTGCTACAAGAACAAGTCTGTAACATTGAACATTAATAATCAAAGGTCAGAAAAGTTGTATGATGACATCAAGCACACCATACTTGAAGACAACAAAAATTCATTAAAAAATACAGAAGAAAGAGAAGACCAAAGCGAATGTCAGAAGAGGCTTCAAAACTTGGTCTAAAGCACAGAATAACTAAGCAATATACCCGGCCTTAAAAGAAGCATGTCCAACTGTAGTTTAAGCTTCATTGAATTCATGAGAAATCGGTCCCTTAGAGCTTTGCTTAAAAGTGGGACAATGTCCAAAAATTATTGTAAAAAACAAATGTAAGTAATTATACCAAATCTATGCATTTAAACTCCTATTCATTTGAAGATCCAGAATAAAATTTTAGAGAAGAGAAATGTTTGGAAGGAAGAGTTTAGTTATTTGAAATTTTAATTAATAAAATAAAGAAATAATATGATTATCAAATGTATTATATCTAAGCATGAAGAAACCTGGGAAATTAAAAGGAGATACGATAGTGATAAACATCCCTCATCCCAGAGCTGAGATTATTGAGATTTCACTCTGTATTTATTTCTCACCCCAGTATCACATCTTAGCATCCCTACAAGGGTACAAAATGCAGATGGAAAAAAATCGACACTAAATATCCTCTAATGATCTGAGGTGCACTGAGTAATATGGTCCTTCTAGCCATAATTCCTTAAGGGATGTATTAAAATTCTGGACTCTCTGCCTGAGGCAATCATCCCATTTGGAAGGGCATTTTCTGATACAGGATTAAGGTGGGTACATTTCTAGACTGTCTACTGTAGTAGAGGATGTGACTTAAGTCACCACCCTGTGTTTCCTTGAGTGTATGGTGGCTAAGAGACAAAAGCCACACCTTCATCAAAGTCATTCCTTTGTGTCAAGAGCCATGTGCGAGAGAAAGCCCAGGGCCATCTGAAGGAAACGTTCCAGATTTCTGTCTGAAATGATGGAGGCTGAGATCAGAGACACCAAAGACTGTGCCAGGGACTCCATGGGACAGAGCAAAAGGAGCAGCACCGAGACTATGGAACTGTGAGACTGGCAGCGATGGGCTTCCTGGACCAAGGAGGCCGAGGTCAAGATACCACATGACTGGGAGTGCAGAAAGAGACTTATTTGCTAGTTGAGGAGAGTTATTTTCATGGATAAATAACTGACCCCTATTGTTTACTGATCTTAACTTGTGGCAACTTATTAACTTCCCAAGCAAACCCCCATAATTGTTGAGTATTGTCTGTGAATTCTATGTGGCCATTGCAAGAAAGTATCAAACTTAAACAGAAGTAGAGTGCCATGGGAGAAAGTATTGGTGTCAAACAAGCATAAAGAAGGATGGAAGATGAAAGCATGGCTGACCCCTGTCCACTGGTAATAGGGAAGCCAACGGTACTCGCATATGGTTTCCCAATTAATTTACTACATGGCTTATTGCACTTGCTTTTCTAAAATATTAAGAGGAAAAATAATGAAAGGTTTTGAGTTGAGAAATAAGAATTTGGTGAAGAGGATTATAAAGAGAGAACGAACATAGGACTGAGCAAGGTTGGAAAACATTATGAAAAGGAAGTGAAGGTGTCAGACAGAACAATTTGGCAATTGTCCTCCTGTAGGCCCAGTTATGAAAAGTCCATAAGGAAAAAATATCTAAATATATAATATAATGAAAAACTGAAGTTTGAAGGAATATCAATTACTATAATTAAGTAGAACAAGGTAGCAAGTTCTGGGGGTGCAAAGTATAAAGAATAGCTGGAATGTGACACGATTGGGGAGTAAGACTGCTCCATCAGTTACAGATTGTGTAGGGCCACCATCTAGCATGTGTTATTCAGGAGATATGATGACAGATGAGGAGCGAGATGCCAGTAACACAAATGGCATGATGGTTCTCCTATGTAGTTGTAGTTGTCTTAGTATGTTACTTTAGTACACACACAGGTTACATGTAGTTTTATATATTAGAATTGGAAACAAAAGGTAAATTCTATAGCAAGTGACAGGGCTCAAGAACCGAACTGGAAACAAGATTTTAAGAGATCTCTCAAAATGTAAATTGGAAATTGTTAAAAAAGAGTCTAAGTAATAGAAAACCTGGAATTTTGGTCAGTGGTCTGTGAATCAAGAAGCACAAATTATAGGTATAAAGGAGTCCTATTGTCATTCTGGGTTTCCTACTGAACTGTTAATCACAAGGTCATTAGTTGGAAATACCAGCCATTCCACTGGAGAAAGAGGAGATGTTGTAATTCCATTAAGATTTATAGTTTCAGAAACCCACGAGGGCAGTTGTACACTACCCTAGGAGGTCTCTATTAGTAAGAATGGCTCAGTGGCAGTGAGTTTGATTTTTGAATAAGGAGACCAATGTTGTGTTTCTTATATACTCTGCTGCTAACTAAAGAGTCAGGGGTTCAAACCCATCAGTTTCTCTAAGAAAGAAAGAACTAGTGATTTGTTTTCATAAAAAGCTATAACCAAGAAATCCATATGAGTCAGTTATACTCTGCCTTCCAGGATTAATATATGCTGCATCAACTTGACGCCACTCAACACAACACAGTCATATGAGGTAGAATGCGGTATGCCTTTCAGAGATGTTATCAGTTATATTTACATGAAACCAGACTAGAGCAGGATGAGCCCTAATACAGTACGGTTGGTATCCTTATAACAGACTCACACACACACACACACACACACACACACACACACACACACACACAGAATGTTGTGCTTTGCAGATATAGATCGACAGAGATATTGTGTCTTTATAAATGGATGGTTCTGTCAAACTTGTGCCGAGTCTCTCGGTATCATGTTTCCAAGATTATATGCTGCTTCTCATTCTGGAGATTCTCAACACTATTCCAATTGCCCACTGGTTAGACTACGGTCAATTGTAAACGTTATGCACTCAAAACAATCAACCTCACTGTCAGAGTCAGTTTTGACCCATCCCACCCGATAGGACAGGATAACACTGCGTCTGTGTGTCAGAGACTGTAACTCTCTGTGAGAGGAGAATGTCTAGTCTTTCTCCATCGATCTGCTGGTGGCTTCAGCCAGTTGACCTTGAGCTTAGCCACCTAATGTGTAACCACTGCACCATCAGCGTTCCTCCTACATGCACCTGAAATGACAGCCTTTTTATGACTAACATTATTGTCATATCCCTTTGATGGTAACAGTGGGGCATTTACCCACAATATACTCAAGGTCCGCCTGCAGCTACAAGACGAGGAATGTGTGGATTCAGTAGAAGCCGGAAGAGACAAGAAGGGCTCTGAGAGCCTTCGGACACATCATTGTCAGGCACACATCTTAACTCACGATTTCCAGCCCTCGCAATTTGAGACCATGCTTTTCTCTAATGTGAGCCACTGACTATGTGGCTAAACTTTGTTACCAGAATCCTCAGTGTGCCTCATAGGGTTATTGCGGAACGTGAAGGCGTCACTACAGGTCAAGTACTTTAATCAATTCCAGCCCATATTAAGGATTAGCTTTCATCGTGCTACTAAAGAGAAAACATGGTAATGGTTTCTCCGCTTTTGAAACTCAGAAGTTTATAAAATTCCATAAAAACACATTTTATAACTATCCCAAGTATGGAAATTTTATATCAATATCTCCTCATAGAGATCAGGAAAATTTAATTCCAAAAGGTTTGATACCTAAAGTCATAGTAAAAACAGATTTTAGTCCTAAGAGACCATCCTCTATGTTAGCCAAATTCATCTTCATAAACAACTCCATAGTGTAGTATTTTTGTTTTTATTTCTTTATGATTGTTGTTGTTTAGCGTCATTGAGATAGTTCTGATTCTAAGCCACACTATCTACAACCGAAAAAATCACTGCCTAGTCCTACTCCATTCTCAAAATTGTTGCCATATTTAAGGTCATTGTTGAAGCCCATGTGTCAATCTACCTCCTTGAGGGACGTCCTCTCCCTCTGACCATCTACTCTACCAAGTAGGATAACATCCCTTGGGACTTGTTACTCCTAATAACATGCCCAACATACATGAGACAAAAACTCAGTATCTTTAGTTCTGCAGAGCATTTTGACAGTACTTCTGACAGTCTATAATACTTTCAATAGTCTTTAAAAGCAGCAAATACAAACACATTAATTATTCTCCTGTCTCCTTCGTTTATTATTCATATTATGCATACAAATGAGGAAATAGAAAAGTCCATGCCTTGGGCCAGATGCATCTTAGTCTAGAAGGCGACGTCTTTGCTTTTTAATAAAGAGGTCACGTGCAGATTTGCCAATGCAGATTTCTTGGCTACTTTTTCCATGACCAGTAGTTTTAGATTCAAGCAAAACTAAATCATTGACAATTTCAAAGATAAAACTTTATCTCTTGCTTATTTGTCCAGCGGTGGTTTTCTTTTCTTTATGTTGAATTATATTCCATACTGAAGACTATAGTCATTGATCTTAATCAACAGCATAATTGTTGAAGATTTAGAGACATGGGAAATGAGATTGGGGTTTGACTATGCTAGGAGAATTTATAAAGCATTAACCTAAACCTGGCTGGGTTGGGATGTCACTATACTCATAAAACCAGAGAGTCCCTACAGATAGTGCTGGAATCAAACATTTTGTAAACTACATTCCTAAACGGACAGTTTCTGCTACAAGTAACAGGTGTGAGGTGATTTCGTTGAACTCTATAAAGTGCATTCGACTGCAAACGTGTTGTGGATGGGTATACTTACACTTGAATACAGGAACAGAGTGAGGGAATACATTTGAAAATGCGTTTGCTTGGATGCTTAACTGTACCAATGTGGACAGGAGTTTCAGAGGACACATTGAAGGTGTCGCTTCTATTGTATTTTATAACTAGCTTGGAAGTATCCCAAAGATGTCTTTACATTGCTTATGTTGGGGAAATGTCTTTAAGCCACTGCTCCAAGCACACATTGTTGCCACAGCGGAACTGAGGGTAAGGCCTGGAGAAGCTGCAATGGTCAGCTGTTCGGATGACAACGGAACTAACTAAGTCTGCTATGCAGACTTCCCTTTTGTTTTCTTTCCCCAAATTTGCCAAAAGCATGACTCCAAGTGTTTATAAGTTTTCCTTTCACCCTACTTTATTCCATGCTGAAAATAGCTGAAAAAATGCTACAAATTGAATTCAATATCAATAATTAGTATCATATTTGGTTTAACAATGTCTCCAATTATTAACAATGTCTTCAATAATTAAGATATAAAATAAATTCTTAATTTTAGAAAGATTGAGTGTAACTGTCACCTGTTTACAGTGGAATCAAACACTGCCCAGTCCGGAACCAACTTGTTATATTTCAGCCCATTGTTGACATTCCTGTGTAAGTCCTTCTTCCTGAGAGTTTTCTTCTTTGTTGATCCAAACATGATGTCCTTCTCCAGGGACTAGTGTCTCCAGGTAATACGTCTAAAGTACAGGAAAGGAAGTCTCTCCGACATCCCTTCTGAGAAGCATCCTGGCTGCACTTCTTTTAAGACATATTTTTTGTTCTTCTGGCAGTGCACGGTACCTTCACTATTCTTTGACAGCACCATAATTCAAATGCATCCATTCTTCTGCGTCCTTCCTTAGTTCTTGTCCAACGTTCATATGCATATGCGGTGACTGAAAATGCCATGGCTTAGGTCAGGCATACCTTCACCCTCAGTGACAGCCTTGCTCTTCAACAATTGAAAGAGCTCTTGTGCAGAAGTTTTACCCAATGCGATATGCCACGTGAGTTTTTGACTGCTGCTTTCATGAGAACTGGTTTTGTATTCAAGCAAAATGGAATCCCTGACTTTCTCCCCTCCATTTATCACGATGATGCTTATTGGTACAGTTTTAAGGACTTAGGTGTTTACATTGAGTTGTAATCCATACTGAAGGCAGAAGTCTGATCTTCGTTAGCAAGAGCTTCGGGTCTTCTCAATCTCACAAGCAAACTTATGTCACCTGCACATCACAGCTTGCTAACAAGCCTTTCCTCTCCCTGATGTCATGGTCTTGGTCATAGAGCCCAGTTTCTCAGATTATTTGCTCAGCATCCAGATTGAATAATTATAGTAAAAGGATAACATACTGACACTACTTTTTGTGTGTTTTAAACCATTAAGTAGCTCCTTATTCTATGAAAATGACTACCTCTTGGACCATGTAAAGGTTTGCATAAGCACAACATGTCCTGAAATTCTTATTCCTATCAATATTATCCAAAGTTTGGTACAATCAGCCCAGTCCACTGCCATTGCATAGCCAATAGAGCACAAGTAAACATCTTTCTGGTATTTATTTATTTGTTTATCTATCTATCTATCATCTATCTATCTATTTATCTATTTGCCAGATAGTCCTTCTATATAGTTCAACTAATTATGATGGTATCTTTGGCTTGAAATATCCTTAAAAATATCTCAGAGTAGGTATAGAAAGGCTAACATGTGACCCAGGTTTACAAGTCTTGTAAACCCACAAGGACAGTTCTAATCTGTCCTACAGGGACACTGTAAGTTAAAATTCACCCAGTGGTAGTGGGTTTGGGGAATTTTATTTGGAGATATTTTGAGATTTAGATGTGTCAATGTACAAGATAAACGACAGGACATTTATATTTTCTAAAATTGAATAGGCACCTTTTCCCCAAGCATTGGTAACAAAGGAAGGAAAATAAGCACTGAAATATGTCTTTGCTCTGGAGGAATGGAAGACATGGGAATGGCAGTGAGTTTTGAGTATATGCTATCTACCTATTCATGCTAAAGTCCTACTCTCAGCTAACCATGATCTTGTGACTTTAGTTCAGGTTCAACTATAAAAGTATGCTTGCTTAGTCATTGTCCAGTGGCGTGGCAATCTCCATTCTGTGATTTTGGACATCTTTCCAGTTCAAACTGTCTCTGGACATTGAATACATCTCTTAATTTTACTTTGACTGAATGTGAGTTTTCACCCTAGGACAAGGTCTAGAGGAAAAGATAGACCAAGTCTTGCTCATGAAGACCAATGGACTGTCCTATAATACAATTGCATTTCTATATTTTCACCAGGAGATGCGGAGAGGCCACTATAAGTGTCATTTCCATTTGCATTTTTAAGTCAAAATTCACACTGCTGGCCCTTTTACACAATAGTAGATGGTTAAATGATACTGCTTGAGTGGCATAAAGGGAGGGGGTGTCAAGAAAATGGGATTTTTTAACAAACAAAGCAGAGAAGAGATAAGAAGAAAAAGAGAAAGGGTAAGGAGATGAATAGTGCAGAGAATAAATCCTCCTTCTAGGCATGCAAGAGGGCAAAGAGTTGCCAATGCCCTTCTGGCAGAAAAGGAGCATGACTCATTATTTCCACACTTTCTAAAACTGCTAGCCGCCTCCTCGTGCTGCTTTTGGGGCAACATTAGACTTGCTTCGATGGCAAACATGTCAGAAGGGTTTTAAATCGTTTTAAAAGATCACCCCAGGGACTTCCCTGCACACCGAGGACTGACCATGCCCTGAATGTGCTTCCTCAGAAGGAAGGTAGCTCCGGTCCCACTCTGACTTCCGAGTGTTCAAGTCTTCCTGTAACGACTTCTCATCCGACAGGGGAAAGAAATGGCTAGTAGACTGTAGAATACGTGTTTTGAGGTCAAACAGTGAAGGAGACAGTCGAGGAAAGAATGCCAGTGCCTTGTCCCTTTGCAGCCTGCGGCATTGCTGGGGTTCGCTTTCTTGCTTGTGCTTTGACCTCATTCACTAGAAAAATGTAGCCATGGGGCCAGTAATCATAGACTTCCCTGCTCAAAATAATAATAAATACTCTGGGCAAGCACCTTTATATGAACAATCTCAACACCTATACGAAATTCACATGAGACCCTGTCTTCATTCACAGGGTGGGGAATTTAGGCTCAAATTCTAAACACACTTGAATCTTAACTTGCTTAGAGTGAAGAAATACATAGAGGATCTATGTCTTGAGAGTTGCAAAGGAAGAAAAATTGTGATTCTTAGTCTGACCAACATTTTAGAAAGTCCTCACCTTCCACAGTGTGTCCCACTTAGCCCTAGTGACATAGTGGGTTAAGCATTTGGGTGGACGGGTGGTGATTCTGACTCACCAGCGCCTGCTGAGGAGAAAGGTGAGACCTCCTGGTTCCTTGCTGACTTTTAGTCTCTGAAAGCCGTGGGAGCAGTTCTACCCTGTCTTACAAGGTCTCTGTGAAGCTGAATTGACGCCCAGGCAGTGGGTTGGTTTGGCTCTCACTATGCCCCACACAGAAGTTGGCAGTAGAGTAGAGATCAAACTCTCCCTCTCCAGTTTATTCTGGTGATTTTCAGTAGTTGTGCCCTATACAGTCTCTGAAAACGAATGAATTCTGAACCATTATTCATTTGGGGAATATTCAATTAAATATCTCGAAGCCTCTACTCATAACATTTTTAACAACCATTAGTACCTAACTTTGTTGTATGAGAGCTTCTTTTTAAAGATACTTATTTAATATATGTGTATCCATTAATGCATATGGCTAATTCATTAAATGAACTAGCAGCCCAGACCAGTATACAATTTATGCTAACTTAATAGATGTACTTTTCTTGTAAGGCATATCTCAGTCTTCTTACATGGGGGAGCATTAGATAGCACTTCAGCATTATGGTTCGGGGGCAGACATTCTTAAGAGTAAAATCACTAACCAAACACCGACAACTGAAAAGGGCAGCTGTTTCACCTTTAGTTCAGCTCCGCCTAGGGATGGATGCGCCATGAGGAAACAGCAGAGGGAACACTTCGACCTCCACTAGATGGAGGAGGGAAAAGGAGAATCCCACCCCATACTAGCCCAAGGTGGATTCCCACAAGGCAGAGGCCAGCCCCACCTCCAATCTCTGTCTTCATTTATCTTTTCTGACACCCTGCTTCCCTCCTTGACACTCTGCTTCTCAATGGGGTTTGCTAATCATTGCAATGGCCACACAGCATTCCCAGTGGATACCTAGGGAGGTTGTTTGGGAATTTAACAGATTGCAAGTTGGGGTGGAGGGGGTTGGGGATCAGGATATATCCTTTTCTTCGCAGCAGCTCCTATTCTCAGCTGTGAGAGCAGGATCTCTCTCTCTTGTCTTCAAGACTCAGACTCACAGACACGCAGTTCTCACCCTCGTCCTGCTCAGGCCAGTGGTGTGACAACCCCTCTAGCACTGCTAAAGGTGCAAAGGGGACCACACTCTGCAAGTCATTCTCCTGTCCAAAGGCACTCACCTTTACCTGTGCCTTGAGCCAGGAACTCCCCCAGTCTGTTACATGGACTCTGTGCTGTGCCTCTGCTTCCTCTGCTGCCACTGCTACTTCACATCAGGGTCTCACAGGGGCTTTCAACTGACCGTGGAGTGCCCTGCACCTATCTCTGAATAGTTTATGCCCATTGGAATGGAGAGACTGACAAATCCCCAAATGCCACAGTTAGTTTGATATTGTTTGATGGCTTTTTCAGGGGGCGGGTGGCGGGGGTGGATTGTATCTTATTTGCATACTCCCACCTAGTGATTCTGTGGGAGTAACAAAGACTATGCGAACAAGGACCACATCATGTAATTTCACTCCATCACAGTCTGGTCACTCAAACTCTTTGCCGCTGCTGAGTCTATTCTGACTCATGGAGACCTTATGAAACAAAGCCAACCTGCTTTACAGGGTGTCCAAGGCTGTGAACATTCATGGAAGCTGCATCTTTCTTCCCTGGAATTTCTGGTGCATTTGAACTTCGACACTTATGGTTAGCTGTACTTCTTGCCCTGCACCACTAAGGATGCATTTATATTCTACAGTAAAAAGGAGTAGGTTCATTTTGAACAAATATCAAATTATTAGGCTGCATATGTTCAATGTTTGTAACAATAAAAATCTAAAGCCTTCACTTCGTTTTCCCCAAAATTCATTAGCCATTTAAATTCATTCACATTGTACCCTATTTATTTTAGCCCACCACATGCCTCAGAGTTATTTTGAAGCTATTTGATGTCCCTTCCTGAGAATAAATTGCCGTTTTAAAATAAGAACATGTCATTTATTCCAATACATAGTTTCCTTAAAATACAAAACATCTAAATTGACAGAGAAATATTGGTGATTTTTCTGAGCCCGAAAGAAGAGTTCTTGTACCAAGACATGTTATTTCTACTGATTTTTCTTATCAATTTGGCACTTTAAGAAGCCTATCTCAGAGTAAGTCAAAGACAGTTTCAAGTGAATGACAATAGGACATATTGTTAAGGTATTCTGCATTCTCCATCATGTACTGTGGATATAGTGAAGACTTTATGAATATTACATACTGTGTTAAAAGAGGGAGAAAATACAAATTCAATAAGGTGCTGGCTATGTTTACTATATCTTTTTTATTCCAATTAAAGTAGGTATATTATAGCAGTAAATGACAGCAATTTATAAGAAAGCCAAGTGTATGCTCTCCCTTAAATCATATTAATTTTAAATATTGAGAAGGCTATATTATATAATATTAAGTTTCTTCTTTTGCTTTTTGTAGCCAGTAGTTACACAATGAGTTTTCTTCAATAGAGGTCAGGCAGGCTTGAGAAAGAAGAGTATGAATGCCCATGCTGTTTCATCCCACTAACTTTTCTAATCTGATTCCTGACTTTTTGAGAAAAGATTAAAGATGGTGAGTACCTTAAAAATTCATGTTGTGTTTTAGATGAAAATTTCCAGAAAAAAAATGAGTTCCCTCTTGGACAGCTGTACCAAAGAGCTCCGTGCCAGTGGTTGTATTTACTACAGGGTAACTCGTTCCCGTGTCTGACCTGGACTCTTGCTCCCTTTTCTCCATATGTTTTACCATATTCTGCCTTCTCATATTTGGGGTTCTTTTAATCTTGTAAAATTGTTATCCTAAGGAAAAAGGTCCTCTAGCCAGTCGATCTTATTGGTTGAAAATTATAGTCTCTGACTTCAGTTCCTGGTCAGATGGTATCTTATGGCTCTAGTCTCCTGCAGACCCGTTAGTCAGCTGGGTTGTTGTTGTTGTTGTTGTTGTTGTTGTTTGGGTCTCCACTTCTCCCTCTCTGTCATTCACATTGATTTTTAGATCACCAATATCCTCACCTTGTATCTTATTTGCATGCTCCCATCCAGTGACTGTGTGGGAGTAACAAAGACTGGGCACAAGGATCGTGTCATGTCATTTTCCTCCCTCACAGTCTGGCTGCTCAAACTCTTTGATACTCTGCCGCTGAGTCTATTATGACTCATGGGGACCTTATGAATCCCTTTGGTCATAATGTATTATTTTTTGATATGATGTTGAGAATATTTGTATCTATAAAGAATGGTTGTAAATAATTTTTATGTCTGTGTGATGGCTTTACCTGGTTTTGATATGATTTATCTTAGAACACATCGGAGAATACTTTCCTTTCCTATAGTCTACTACTAAAATAATGAGTAGTATTGCATGAGGTCTTCTCTGAACATTCGGTAGGAGTTTCCATGAAGCTGTCTGAGCGTTGCCCTTTTTTGTTGCTGGACTTTTTTTCCCCTTAATTACCTCTTCAATCTCTTCCTTTGCTATGGGTCTGTTCATGTTTCTGCTTATTTGTTTGTTTATTTTTTAAGCACAGTTTTTGTTAGCTTAGGTGTATGGTGTGTTTCTAAAAATGCTTGCATCTCCACTAAGTTTCAAACTTGTTGGACAATTTTTCATGGTATTCCGTTATGTTGCTTTCTACTTCAGGCGGTTCACTTGCCGTGTCGCCCATCTCATCTTCCACTTATTTACTTTTTCGTTGGTAAGTCTGACCAGTGGCTTTTTACTTTTATTGATTTGTTGACACTTGTTATTGCTTTCTATTTTCTAGTTAACTCATTTCTGCTTTAATCTTCCTTAATTCTGCTCTCCTACTGACAGCGGTTCTATAATAACACAATTTGTTCATTCGGTTTGTGGCGGATCATCACTATTTACCAATTCATGTCTCTGCTTCCCCTTCTTTCAGCTTTTATGATTTTGGATCTCTTTCGTGTGGTATCTATTGAACGATTTCAATAAATTATATTGAGGAATATTTTTGCGAGCAACAAGTCTCTACCTGTTCCTTGTTCTTGTGGACTGTCTCATTTATATATTTTAGGGCTTCTCCGTTGTTTGTTTTTCCCTTCTTCCTCTGATTGTTCCTCAAGATGCTCTCAAAGATTTGCTATTTCATTAAATCTGTTTTTCATCAATTCAATTCTTCTCTATTGAGTTTTCTATTTCTGAAATTATGTTGTTAACCTTTTAAATTTCTAGTTGCTGTTTTGTGTGGTTTCTTATTGTGTATTTGTTTTGCCATTTCATCCTTGTATTACTTTTCTTCTCTTGAATTCTTCTATTTCTCTTTTTTCCCTTGGCCTTAGTTGTGTTTTCCTTGTTATCATTTTTTATCTCATGGTGAACCCCACAGAGTAGTCTTTTGAATACCATATCAAGTTGTTCCAATACCTTTTCTTACTCTAAAAGGTTTTATGAATCTTTATTTTGGTCATTTACTCAGCCATCTTGTCAAGCTCCATTTTGTGATTTGATATTTTCTGTTGTCTTGGAGGCATTCTGATGCCATTGTATTTATGTATTGTACGTTTGCTCGCTGTGCTCCAGTTTCACCCTTTGCTTTCTTTCTGATGTATCTAAATAGGCAAGGAGTGGCTGCCCTGCCAGGCTGTGCTCCCTTCTGCTCTCTCTGGAGCTAAGCCCCCTGTCTGCCTACACGTGGGAAGGACAAGGACTACTTGCTTTGTCTCAACAACTTGCTTTAAGGGGCTTGCTTCTTTGAGAATGCTGATTTCCTAAAGCCTCGTGATAATATGACAATGAACTGGAAATGTTAAACTCACTGCACTTTATTTTTCAATATACAATTCTACTCACTTTTGGGGAAGTAATTTAAATATGTCATTAATGTACACCTTGAATTGGCACAATTTCTTGTGTTTTTAATTTTGGTATTTCAAAATGGTGTGGTAGCTTATAAAACATAAAAAACATGTGAAACTACTAACAATACCCATTCACAATATATCTCATGAGTGCCTCTTATTTGTATATAATATTAAATAGGGCAATACAAACCAAGCACTATTGTAAGGCGCTTTCATTCTAGTGGAGGATATAATCAAACCAGTAATTGACTCTTAGTAGCTAAAGATTATGGTTATTATTTATTTATTTGAACACTTTGGCAAGATACCTCTTTGAATTCCATAGCCCGTGATTTTCCTAAAGGAAGAGGGCATACCACTTTATAAAGTCAGGATGCCAAAACTTGGGAAATTCACAAATCTAGCAAATGTTTTAAAGGCAGAAATATTTTAAACTCGATAATTTTTAAGATATAAAAAATGAAAGTAAGCAAAACCAAGTAGAGTGTGAGTTTCATGAGGAAGACAGGATGCATTTTTATTCAATAATTCAAATGTATCTCATTTGCTACAATACAGTAGAGCCAGTAAATACTTAAAAAAATTAATTGATTAATTAATTATTTTCAGTGCCAATAAATACTTGTAAAAGAAGTAATCAATGCATAAGATATGTTAAAATTTCCCCTTTCCATTTCTCACTTCTGTGGCATTTTATAAAATGTCACTTGCTTACATTATACTGTTGTCATTTTCACTTAAAGTTCTGCTCTAATTGATATGTAATATAATATTAAAAACCTTTAACACCTTATGAAGAAGGTAGAATACAATATGCTTGAACAAGGCATATTGATTCAAATAACTTTAATAGGTCATATAAACAGAGTAAAATTCATAATTGATTTATTGATCCTCATCTATATGACTGGTGAGACCCAGTCTTCCTATCAGGTAAAACAATAAATAAGTTATTTTTACTCAAATGTTACTTTATGAAAGCAAACCTGTTTAGCAGTTATTGTCTCACAAGCTTACTGAAAAAAAAATGACAAAGATCAGCATTTAGAAGTGACAAATACCCCTTACAACCAATTTCCTATCTAGAGGACAGAGCACTTAGTCTAAACGGCAAGGATAGATCTCTTACAGAGCAAGCTTGATGCCTGGGTGCAGCATATATCTTATTTTGTGGAAAATAACCTTTCAAGGAAGAATAAATGCTTCTCAGTAATGATATGAACTCTCTTACAAATAAATGTACCCATTTGTCAGCCAAAATTAACATTGGAAGATGTGCTTTGCTTTCCAGAGACGGGAAGTCCTGCCTTTGAGCCCTCCTTGCTCCTTTCTGATACATTTCAAAGTTAATAGGTATGTGTTAAAAATAGAAATCTACCTACGTATTTGCATTAGGTTAGAAACGTTGGAGTTTTATTACCAGGAAATGATGTCTAAAGCTTCAATTTTATTTATTACTGGGTAACTTGGATGTAGTTCTTGGCATAATACCTAAGACCCCATCAGAGTGTTAATACTACACATTATTTTAATACACAAACAATCAGCACTCTGGGAATAGAGTGAAAATAAGGAACTGACATTAACTGGAGCGGTCAAGTCCAACTGTACAGAGGTGCTGGGGCTTGTGCTGCATCTTACCTTTCATTCTTGCACAAGGTATGGTTCACAACCCTCTAGCTGTGTTCAACGAGATATTCGCCCATTTATTTATTTATTCGTAACTTCATAACAGGCACTAGGGATCAAAATATGTGGAATAGTTACATTGTGCCGTGTGTTGGTCTTGGCACTAGAAATAATTTAGTAACTAACACATTTATGGATTTTGCCCTCTGGAGTTAGCAAGAGTCGAGTAAATAAATAAAAATTACAGTGATGCTGTTAAGTACTATATCTCTAATTTTTGCTTTCTGAGAGAGAGCGAGAATTGGGTGATGCAGAGAGAGGACACGCATTTCAGGCACCTACAATTACAGAATTTGTGCTGTCATGAGGATGTGACATGCCTTCAGATAAAATAAAATAGGTAAATGATACTGTAAAATGAAAATCCTAATGAATAAAGACTAAAGAGACCTGAGAATAATTCACTAAGAGATCCAGATAAGTGATCTTTTCTCCCTCCAGTAAAACAATTGATGAGCTTTTGCTTCTGCTCTCTGAAATATTCAGTTTCTTCTTTTTGCAATTTTGTTTTTAGATTTATAAATTTTGTGAAATGTATAGGGTTGTAGTAAGGACTTGTAGAGCATCTAGAATCACTAAGGAAGGCTTAGGTTTCTTCTGCATCAAATGGAAATATCCAATTATGTGTATGTGAGCCAGATTTATTCATTTTTATTTCTTTTTAATTGGGGTTAATAATTATCATTTGTGTTTGTTATGTTCCAAACTCTGATCTGCAACATAAAGCATTTGACTTATATTCTTACGCATGCATTGGGATTTGTTGAAGAGGTTTGGAAATAAAAATGCCCAATGAAGGAGGACATTTTCATCAGACGAACATATATTATGTATAAACTTTTAGATTCTATTCATGTAATTATTTTGGCTTCATCAGGAAAATTCAGCATCTGAAATTGACCTTCCCCAAATGTTCTTTCATGATCCAGTATAATATTTCACTGATTTCTAGTTTTTCTTACTTGTCTTATGAGATAAGGCCTAATTCTTTTTTCCATTGATATCTTATTGATTTCACATACGTTTTCCTACAAACATTTTCAGTTTGTAGTTAGGTGTCATCAACTTGCCTCCAACTCTTCGGGGCTCAACATCAGACTGCTGGGCCCACACCAGCCTCACAACGCGGACTCTTTTTGCCCCCATTGCTGCAGCCACTGGGTCAATCCATCTTCTTAAGGGTCTTTCTCTCTCTTTCTGCTAATCCTCTGCTAAGCATTTGTTCTCCATATACTAATCCCTGCTGACAGTATTTCTAATACATCTGAGATCTTCCTCACTTTCAAGGAGCATCCCGATTATCCTTCTTCAAAGACAGCTTAGTTTGTTTCTCAGCATCCCCATGGTATATTCAGCATTCTTCACCCACATGATAATTCACGGTACATTGTTCTTCATATAATCCAGATTTGGGGATTATTTGCTCAGCATTGAATTAATATGGTGAATATGTATGGTGTAAGGATCCAACCCTGATACATACCTTTTCTGATTTGAAACCACAGAGTATCTCCTGTTTGAGTTACTGCCTCTTGGCCTATGGATATTTCCATGTGATACAATCAAGTATTCTGTAATTCTCCATCTATTAAATGTTATCCAATATTTGCTATGACCCATTTAGTTGAACACCTTTTCTTATTTTGTATTTTTGCTTTCAGCCAAAATCAGTCTGACAAAAGCAATATTAACTTTGTTCTACATCCTCTTCTGAATATTGCTTGTAATACTCAGAAATTTGATAATTCTAAGTTCATGCTTCTGCCATTTAGAATGACCAAATATTATGTTAACTCAAACTTTCCCTCTTTCTATATTCAAATAATTTAATTCATAATATATATTTATATTATATATATTATTTGACATGTATTTATATGACATTGTATCTCATAATATATTAGAGTTAATATAATATGTAGATTCCATATATAATTTTAATATATCATGAAATTAGTGTATTAATGATATCATTGATGGCATATATACTTCAATACACTAAATTTCATTCAAATGTGGAATCTATGTAAAGATTAGGTAAAAGGAACAGAAATCTAGTCTTAACCATGATAGTTATGTTTCAATACTCTATTTTGAGCTGATTTGCTATTTAACTTTGAATTCACAATATAATTGTGCACAAAGTGAAAATTTTGAGCATATAGATATTACTATGAAATTCTATAGTATAACAAAATGAAGCAAACTTTGAGCATATAGAGATTACCTTATAACTTATAATCAACTACAATGTCTAAACCTGTCATAATATGTCCCAGTAAAACTGAGATATTTTCTACCACTTAATAGTGACAGGATTGTAAAAGCTTCACTGTCAAGGGTTAAGAAATGGCAAACATGTTCTATAAGTCTGTGGGAGAAAATAGTATCTATTTGTTATCTAGACATTTGTTCCATGGTATGAAATTATTTTGCAGATAGTCCAATACCATTTTAAGGAGTTTATTGATTTACCTCGTAGCTACACAGTAGACTAATTCTCTTAAAGTAGTTACAGGATAGAAAACAAATATCAAGGTCATATCTACAGTAAAGATGTGACTGAACAGCAGTTTCTAACTTCAAGAAGGGTAGCTTCAAAGTCAACTTCAAAAGGCTTGCTAACTTTTTAGACGAGTCTAAAAACATCCTGTATACAACTGATATATGAAATATCTAGGTACAAATGGATAACTTTTAAGCTAAATAATTTAGATTTTTTAAGTGTGTATGGCAAAAAAAAAATCTCTCCCTTGTATATAAGGAAGGAGAGAAAACTATTTTACTACACCACATTTGCATGCATGCATGTGTATTATTGTTGTTGTTGTTATTTCATCCTTGAGTTATGGCCAATGAAACTGACATAATCAAAATGGTGAGAACCTGCCAGAGAATTATCACATGTGGTAAAGTTGAGGCAAATGTGCATAATCCTGTAAGCAGAATGCAGGGAGCAAGGTAGATAAGGGCAAATACGATATTTCTGTCTGACCAGAAAAAGAGGAATCACTATATTTACCTGGCCAAGGGAAAAAACTAAATGAAAAACCAATCATCGTGTATGGACCGATGACTGTCCCTTGGGCCTGAAAGAAAAACAAACGTGTTTCAAAATGTGGTCTGTGGTCAATAATTACAACTTTACAGTTACTGTGGGACTTAAAAAAGGAGAGATTGACTCATGTGTAGCAAGGGAATAGTAAATTTTACTTTTCCTAATACAACTTTTTTTCAAAATAGTGGTGTCCTCTAGTTTAAGAGGAGGAAGATCAGTGCCATCAAATATTTCATCGTTCAAAAGAAATGAAGTCGTATACTCAGGATTTTGCAGCTTAGTAACAATAGGAAGAAAAGGTAGGAAACCCTCCCCCATGACGGAATTGAACAACAGCAAACACACACACACACACACACACATCACCCATAAAACTCCATGGCAGAGACAGCATTCTGACTCACAGTCCCTCTAGGACAGAGTAGAAAGAACTTCCTCTATAGGATTTCCAAAAACTGTGCATTCAACGGCCATGCTTTCCCCCATGGATCATTGACCGGTTCCAGCATGAGCAGTCATGCCCTTAGCCAGTGCACGGTGGTGAAATGGTCCTGCAGTTCAAGAACCTGTACTCTAAATAGAAGAATGTAAAGGAGACTTTTTAGCCTTAGGTAATTTTGCTTTCCAGGGAACATTTACAAATGTTTAAAAATATTTTAGATCATATAATTTAACAGTGGAAAAACATTGGGACAACTTCGTTAAGTATCCTAAAATACAAGGGACAGCAGGAAATTTTCTGACTCCAAATGTCAATATTTCAGATTTAGAAATCCTGAACTAAAAGGTAAGTTAATGAAAGACTTTGTCGGTTTAAATATGAAGTACCAATGCACAAGTTTATCTGAGGTTAAATATATTGGAAATAAAGTCGAGGGAGAGAAACAAGATCCCTAAGAAGGCAGGTTTTTAAATTCACTTAACCTTAATCCTACAACTTGCCAGGATCACTTAAGCATCTTCTAGAACCACATGGAAAGACTGATGGTAGTTTGGAGATCAGCCATGCGGTAGCATCTTAAGTCACACTGTATTCCATGTGTGCACAACTCAGGGACTATTCCCAGGGAGATGAAGATGGTAGTTTTATGATTGACTGTTTTTAGGGGTATTTATTTTTACTTATCTCTCTAGGATTTCAAAAGGAGCATAGTAATATGTTTTACTGGGAAGAAGATACAGGAATGTGGTCTACAAATAAAGCTCAGAGAGTTAATGAAAGAAAATATTTACACTATTTTAGACTTAAGTGGAATACTTTATATTTATATATCTAAAATCTATCATGTTGTCCTTTGTTTTATTATCCAGTAAGCATTTCTTACATTTTACCTTTGTTTATGAAATTCCAACAAAGGAGGTGTAAGTTAGAAATTTTGAAGAGAGAAGATTGAGATTTAATCACAGCTTTATTAATTACTAGGTATGTAATCTTGGACACTAAATCTAAGGAGGCCTCATTGATTACATGGGGCTAAGAGTACTTGTACTGCTCTGCTTTTATGGAAATCATATAAAATAGCATGTAACAATGCATGCATAATAATTATAATAAAAATTAAATATATTTTCATAAGATAAAGATTGTTGAATTATAGCTCTTTCAAAATAATAAGAAATTGGATGAATACAAATTGCAATTTTAGCCCTTCTTTGTATTAACTATTTTATTACAATCAGACTAATTCACCATACTGATAAATTCTCAACAGCATCCAAAGGGACCAATGTCTTACATATAAGATTGACCTCAGTAAGCAAAAAAGGAAAAATGGGCACACTGCAATTCAGAATACTTAATAATGCATTTCTGTGCTAAGATTCCCTACGTGAGCTCAGTACTTGCAAAGAACTAAAGTTCATCAGAGTTAATAAATCACACACTGTGGGAGACATCTCTCAACTGCAACTTTTCTAAAATGTATTATGCTGAAAAGCTCATTTTCTTACAACATCCACTGTTAGTCTATTAATACACTCTGTACAAGCAGATTGAGTGTGCTTTTCTCTTCCTGCGGAGAGAAAATTTACCATAAAGAGGAAAGGAAACATAATAAACAAGGATATCCTACTATTACTCTAAAAACTAAATGAAACCACATCCTTTAGTCATTCAGCTTCTCAATAACATCGCTTAACTGTATGTCTCCAAACTCTTGTTAAGTTCCGGAAGATTCAGCACTTATTTTCAACTAGGATACTTTGATGTTGAGGGAATGCAACTATTCTTTGTATTATTATTTTGCATAAAAACACCATCTCTCTAGAGTATCTTTAAATAAACTATAATGAAAATGAATGCAAGAATTCATTCCTTTTCCATTTAGGAGCTGATACAGTTGAATTAGTAGCGGTAGTAGTGAATATTGAATGTACTATAGACCACCAGTAGAACTAACAAATCAGTCTTAGAAAATAAAGTATAGCTAGAATATTCCTTAGAAGCCAGGCGGGAGGATGCCATCCTAAGAGACCAAGCAGTAGAAAATGACATCATGTTTTCAGAAGGTCAGTGAAAATGAGGGAAAATCCTCAGGAGACAGACAGATGGCCACAGGCGCCACAAGGACAGAAGCCAACATCCACGGTCAAATATCAAGAACATAGTACAAGAGCACAGAAGGTGTTCGGGTGTGCTCTCACAGTGGACCCAATATGAGCACAGGTAATAACAAAAAATACAGACTATTCTCGATAAAGTAGAATTAAGCGTCTTTGGTTAGACATGCTAATAGCTTGTGAAAAGCTTTCAATGTGTGTGTGAGAGAGTTCTTACTGCATCTGTGCCTTAGATGAAAGATCGCTT
This sequence comes from Echinops telfairi, assembly GCF_000313985.2. Lineage (NCBI taxonomy): Eukaryota > Metazoa > Chordata > Mammalia > Afrosoricida > Tenrecidae > Echinops > Echinops telfairi. The sequence continues at coordinate 27,627,580 of NW_022103958.1, forward strand.
GGGTCAAAAAAGGCTGAAAACCTCTGAAGCTTAAATATATACATGCACACACACACATACATACATACATATATATAATTACTTAGTTATTTCTATTTATATAACAACAATTTCAAAATGAAATGTCATATGTAGCTAGCATGCACTCTAGTGGATATGAACTGGTCTGGTAACTAGAAGGTGAGCAGTTTGAAACTACCGTCATGCTCTTCGGAGAAAGAAAAGGCTTCCTACTGGTGGTAACAAGTCACAGCTTCGGAAACCACAGGAGTAGTTGTACTTTGTCCTACACCATCCCTGTGAGTCGCCTTTGATTGGAGGGTGGTGAATTTGAGAGTAGAATTATATGTGGATCCAAACTCCAAACTCAAGCTCACTGCCATTGAGTCCATTTTGAATCACAGCAACCCCCTGTGAGTTTCTGAGACTGTAATTATTCATGAGACTAGAAAGTCCCGTCTTTTTCCCGCGGAGCAACTGGTGGTTAAGAACCACCAACCCTGAAGATCACAGACCAATGTGCAACCACTGTGTGAAGAGCAGCGTTCTTTACAAGTAAGAGAGGAAAAAAGTATATAATCAAACACTAAAACGACAATCGTGGACATTGCAGTTGCCTGGAATTCATAAAAAAAATAAAACCTGGAGAATGCATGCAGCCAAAGAGAAAAATCTAGTATAATTTACAAAGAAAATATTTTAAAATCACTTGAAAAAGAGAAAAAATAAATGATCATATATATATATATATATATATCAAGATACATCAATGCTAATTTTTTTTTAAAGATTTGAAAATATAAAAACATATTCCTGTTTTCTTGGAAAGGAGACAGTAGTAGATATGCCAGTAACCTTACTTAATCTATTAATTGCATATAAAATTGATTTGATCACTAGTCTGATAGAAGGTGGCATCAAGGTTACACATTGGGCTGCAATCCCCATCAACTGATTCGTGGAAGAGAGAGGGGCCTTTCGACTTGCTTTGGGAGTCACTGTCTTGGAAACTCACAGGAGCAGTTCGATCCTATCCTATACGATCAGTAGTGATTCAGCATTGGCTATAAGGCAGTGAGGGAGTTTGGTAGACATTATGCAATTATTTCAAAAGTTTTTAAGGCAAAAGATATAGAACATTTTTGAGAAATAAAAATAATGATGGAAATAAGTTTCACTAGAAAAATGAAAATGCAAATATATTATACAACTAATCTAGATTATTTTTAATGGTACTGGTTCAATTATATACAGGCACTTATGAGAAAATTAATGGAAATGAGCGCATTCAATATCAGTAGGGAAAAGCTGAAGTATTCAACCAGTGCTTTTAGAATAAGGACGATTAAACCATTTTAAAAATAAATGTATAATATAAACAAAATATACTTCACATAAACCAAAATGAATAACTGATGGGCTAATATAAAAGAGGGATTAAAAAATTTCATGGAAAAAAACATTATCTTTTTAACTCCATTTCCATATGAACTTTGTGCAATCTATTTATACAATTCATAAATAATACCTCCATATTTCTAAGCCGGGTAGAATAAATATTTTCAAAAGATAAAATTAAATTAAGAGAACTTTCCATAAAATTTTCAACTTCATATACAAAGATTTACAAAATTAAGAAAAAGGTGTACTTTTCTCCCCCAAATGATACTGCTGCATATGTGTGTGTGTGTGTGTGTGTGTGTGTGTGTGTGTGTGTGTGTGTTTGTGTGTAAGAAAAAAAAACAACCCCACAGAAGCATACTAGGAAGAACACCCAGGTAGCAATTTGGTGGGTGGCTTACTTAAGAAAGCTTGACATACAACACTTTGTACTATTAAACTGGCATTCAATGATGCTCACCTTCCTGACAGGATTGCTAAAGACTAATGGGTGAATAAGCAAATGTGGTAAGAAAGCTGATGGTGCCCGGCTATCAAAATATATAGAATCTGGGGTCTTAAAGGCTTGAAGGTAAACAAGTGGCCATTTAGCTCAGAAGCAACAAAGCCCACATGGAAGAAGCACACCAGACTGTGTGATCATGAGGTGTTGAAGGGATCAGGTATCAGACATCAAAGAACAAAAAAATCAAATCATTGTGAATGAGGGGGAGTGCAGATTGGGGACCCAAAGTCCATCTGTAGGCAACTGGACATCCCCTTACAGAAGGGTACAGGGAGGAGATGAGCCAGGCAGGGTGCAGTGTAGCAATGATGAAACATACAACTTTCCTCCAGTTCTTAAATGTCTGCCCCACTCCCTATGCCCCACCCCCATCATGATCCCAATTCTACCTTATGAATCTGACTAGACCAGAGGATGTACACTGGTACAGATAGGAACTGGAAACACAGGGAATTAAGGACAGATGATCTCTTCAGGACCAGTGGTGAGAGTGGCAGTACTGGGAGAGTGGAGGGAAGGTGGGGTAGAAAGGGGGAACCAATTACAAGTATCTACATATAACCTCCTCCCTGGGGGACAGACACCAGAAAAGTGAGTGAAGAGAGACATCTGACAGTGTAAGATACAATGGAGTAATAATAATTTATAAATTATCAAGGGTTCATGAGGGAGGGAGGAATTGGGAGGGGAAAAATGAGGAGCTTATACCAAGGGCTCAAGTAGAAAGCAAATGTTTTGAGAATGATGAGGGAAACAAATGTACACATGTGCTTGACACAATGGATGGCTGTATGGATTATAAGAGTTGTATGAGCCCCCAATAAAATGATTTAAAAAAAAAGCTTGCAATTGATGTGATAATTGGAATAGTATTAGATCTCACATACTAAACTCAACTGAGGCTGAGTTCCTATGCTGATAAGATGGATCTTAATTATTGAAGCCTTTGATGCTTCAGCTCATTTTTCAAGTGAGAAAGATAAAACCATAGAGTTAACTTGTGATGTCAGCGAAGGTTAGTGAAACTATAATAATGCTCACATGATAACTAATACTAAAATAATTGCTAATGATAATTAAGAAGTAAATGAGATTACAAATTGAGAAGTGACTAGTCCATGGTCCCAGCAATAGTACCAGAGATTGAACCCAAGTTAGTGTTTCTAATTTCAAGTCCAGTGTTGCTAATGTAAACACTGCATTTTTAATTTACAAAATGAAAATGTGAAGTTCTATACTCGTGTTTCATCAAACATTAATGAAATTATATTTCATTTCTTCACTTTAGATTTATAGCATTGTTTGCAGCAAAAGTTATTCATTGGAAAGAAGTATCCATCAACAATATGTCTTTAAGTTTTTAAACTATTATTTCAGAATACATCCAGATAAACATGTAATTTATTATCATCTTTTTAATTTTATTTTTCTCCATATTTATAATTAGAAATTCATGGCCAAAGACAGTTACAGTACGTCACCAAATTTTTTTCCCTCCTCTTTTTTATAAAGGACAAGATTTTTGAAGCTTCAGTCCCCAACCTGAAAGTATCCTCTTTTTTAAAGTCTAGGAAAAGACTAGGAGTCTATTTTGCATAGCACTTGCAAAACACAATTGTTCAAATACTGAACATGAACATCATATCAATAAAACCAATGAGGTGTAGTTATTGGCAGTTACTACAAAATGTGCCTGCTTAAAATAACACAAACATTCCTACCCTCCCACCTACCAACAGAATGCACATTCACTTCTTGACTGTCCTCAGAGGTTGTGATGAAAAAAAAATTGAATTAAACTCACTGGCAGTTTCCCCTAATAGTTAAAAAACTTATAATCCCAGAAGGTTACCTCACTGCCATTAAGTCAATTCCAAATGACAGCAACCCTGCAGGATGGGGTATGGTAGAGTGCTACTTATGGAAGTAGACTCATCTTTTTGTCAAGGATTGGCTGGTGGTTTTGAACTGCCACTTTTGCTGTAAATCTTTCAAATTGCACTGATCATGTAAGGTTATCCATCAATACCAATCAGGAAACCAGTTAGCAGATGGAGAGCAAATTCATTCTTATCTAAGGCTCTAAGTGAAAACTCCCGGGTGATTCAAGGCGCTAGCGCCACTACCACAACACGAGGCACAGAAATAATCATTTCAAATAGGGAGAGTCTTAAACAGATGGGCCATCTATTTTGCTTTGAAATAAAGCTTGGCACTAACATTGCTTTAGACATCTTCCTCGTTTTACTAATGAAAAAGATAAAATTAAAGATCATTTCCCTCCCTACTCTAAGGTCATGTAGCTACTTACTGGCAGAGCAAGGTGTTGAACTCAGTTCTGCTTTCTATTTAGAGTACAAATGTCCTAGGTTAATAAGGGCCTATTTCACCAGGTACTTTTAAAAAAGGCCAATTAAAGGGAGCATGGTTAAAGGAAAAAAAAACCTACAAGCAGATTAAAATAGAATTCTGACTCTATTTTATGAACATAATTTTGACACTTGTCTTTTGGCAAAGGAACACAATCAACATTTAGGCACCTAGGAAATCTTAGGGTATACTCAAGTTCTCATTGTGCTTTCATCCCGGCTTCTCCTTTCTTCTCCTCAGCTTTCTGTCCACTTCATGACTTGCAAAGGAAGTTGTGTTGCAGAGTTAAGCTATTCATAAATAATAGAAAACAAAGGACGTGCAGGATAATCGGCACCTGTTCCTTTTGTCTGCCTCACTTCTGCTTTCCCTCCTGGAGCTGCTATATTCTGAAGATAAGCTTCTGAGCTCCCAGCATGTGATTGGCCTCTGCATAGAGAAAGTCAGCTTTGGGACAAGGGACAAGAAAAGAGCAGGAAAACTGACCTGAACCTGCGGACATGTTTTGTGCTCCTTCATGGAGCCATGCCTGGACCTGGGTGGGCTGGCCGAGCCTCTTCAATTCCCTTTTATGCTTACGTTGAATTGATTTTCTGTTGCTTATGAGTACAAGACTCCTGACAAGTTCTAGCAGGCGACACCAGCAATGATAAAGGCAGAAAAAAAAACACTGTGATTTCACAATAATACAATTAAGTATGGGTTTTGGGAGAACAGGATATTTTTCTATTTAGACTGCTACAGTAATAATTCCAGGGCTTGCCACCTGAGACTGGCATTAGTCTAAACATATTTTGCAGCTTGATAGTTCTCATTATTATACAAGTAATTAATAAACCTTAAAAGATAGCCATGCATCCCAATAATCTTTCTCTTCTTTGACCTTCTTGAGAGCATTTACTGTTCTTAAAGGAGCCAGAAGACTTGAATTTTTAGCTATATGGATTGCTGAGAAACCAATTTTGTTTTGCCAATGTAAATAGATGCATTCTCTAAGCCATTGCTGATTTAAAATGGTCCATAAATTTTGCATACTCAAATGGCACATTTATATATTTGACTAAGCTATATCACTTGCTATTATTATTGCTATATAATTCAGAAGTGGCACAGTAGGTTAAACATTTGAATGCAAATGGAAAGGCTTGAGTTTGAACCCACCACCTGCTGTGCAGAAAAATATGTGGTATCTGTTTCCATAAATATTTACATCCTTGGAGAACCTATCAAGTTGTTCTTTGACCTACTTTGCCCTGTAGGATCACTATGAGTTGGAATTGATTAAATGGCACTGGATTTAAAATATATATGTTTGTTATATAAAATATAGCAAAATACAATATTCTATTATATTAGCTATCTTGTTGAAGGTGTGAAATATATAATTTATATTTATATTATGCTATATAGATATATAATTTCAAATCCTCAACCAGATAGCTTAGCGCAGTGGCTGCAACAATGGGGTCAATCATAGCACCAAATGTGGAGAAAGTCCAGGACTGAGCAGTGTTCTAGTCTATTCTACATAGAGTTGCTATGATTGGGAACCCAACTTTATTGCACCTATCAATAACAACAAATATATTGTTCAGGATCCCTGGTGATGCAATAGTTGCAAACTTATTTGTTAACTAAATGATCAATAGTTATAACTCATCAGATACTCTGTGGTAGAAACATGTGCCAGTTTGCTGTCATAATGATTTACAGCCTTGGAAACTGCAGTATTTGGAGTCCTGCTGGGCCCTGAGATTCAATACAATGATATTAGTTGGTATGGTTCTTCTAGCCATAGTTTTTGTTTACTGAAACCAAATGACAGGGCGGGATTGTGCAAAGAAGGTATAGAAGATTCTAATAAATGGATTTGGCAGTTATGTAATTCTGATGAGTATAAAAGGAGCCACCTCAGAAGTAGGAAGAGAGAATCTTTTGAAAAACAAGAAGGGAAAAATAAGAGTCAAGAACATCCAAGATCCTTGCTTAGAGAGGAGACCGAGGAGAAGCACAAATGGCATAGGCTAAGCGGAGGGCTTCCAGGCCCATGGAGCAAGCAAAGCTAATTGCCTTTGGGCAGGAGGCTGGCTTGCGGGGTCTGGTGATGCTTTTGGCATCATCACTTCCTGAAACAGAGCAGAAGCCAGGGAACAACTTGATTGATAGGGTGACAACCAGAGCGCATAGCTGAGAGGAGGCACTATTGACAAACCTACTGTGTCCTTAACATTCTGCAACCTGTTTACTTCCCTAACAAACAATTGATCTTGACCATTGTCTGTGAATGTTCTGTGCCAATCGCAATGGATTATTAAATCCAGCAAAGTAGAGAACTGAGGGAAATACAGTTCTTTCCAGAAGAAGGTAGACCAGTTGGAGAGCGCAGGCATTTCTAACCTTTCTTGGTGGAATTGGCCTTGGGCTTGAATGGAGTTTGATATTCTTTCTCTTTATGTGGTTTTCAGTTGGGCTATTAATTAGAAGGTCATCAGTTCAAACACATCAGCTGCTCTGAGGAAGAAAGACGAGGCTTTCTACTCCAAGAATGATTTTTGGTCTCAGAAACCCAAAGGGGCAGTTCTATCCTGTCCTATAGGAATACTACAGGGCCATGATGACTTGGACTTGTGGAGATCTGATGTGGTATTTATGTCATTTCCTCAGTGGGTATACATGAATCATAATCAATTCAATAGTAACAAGAAATAGTATACCATTCACTTGTCCCAAAATAATATGCTATGTTGTAGCATATTATGTATTCTTAGTACTCTCGATTATAAGTCAGAAATATTAGAAATGTAAATCATATATTTAAACATAAAAATCCAGTGCCCTCCATACTTTGGCCTCATATTATGAAATGTGAAATTCAAAGCCTTTAATCGAATCTCTCTATTCAACACATGTTTACTTCTATACATTTAAGATTACAAATGTGGTTTGGCTGAAATGTTTACTTTCAATAAACTGATGAGTAAGCCATGATATTGTCTTGCATAATAT
>NW_022103958.1:27634961-27649658 GCF_000313985.2 Echinops telfairi
TATATATATCATTTTGTCCTTATCACATGTTTCTATGTGTAATTCATTTTACATTCACAAAAATAATACATGAAGATGGATGATGGGGACTGAAAGGTTAAGTGACTTGTAGAAACCCAGAGAATGAGTGCATATTTGAGTGAGGACTAGAAAAAATAATAATTATAAGCTAGTTAATTATTCTTTCTAACATACTTTGCTCCTGACATAAATTTGTCAATAGAATACTGATATTTCATTTATTTATTTATTTATTATTTCTGTTGTTAAAAAACTTTCATTGGGTAGTTAGCAATACCAAGGAACAAAATCTTGACTTCTGAACGTTGAATATAAGATTGCGTTTTGATACTGGATCCTTCTTTTGTATGTAATCATCCTCACCCTCACTCAAAGGTGAATCTGTTTCCTGGGGAAACATCTCTACCATGTTAGGGAAATAGATTTAATTATACAACTTCCTCTAATTTGTCAGCATTTATATATCATGCAAGGAAATGCAATCATCTTAGAATAGCACCTGCATTCATTTTAACCTCATCTTTTAATGAAAACATTAGAGAATATTTTCAATGGGAAACTCAATTATTCATCTCTTTCCTTGCTTTGCAAAATTGAAGTGGTTTCTTCATAAAATTTCATTACTTTCTATAAAGGCTTTCATATAATTTTCCTGCTACTTCCAGCTGTATTTCCAAATAGTTTTCATAAAAGTCTCCCTTATAAAGTGAGTGACTCCTAGTTGGTAAGGAAGGGGTTATAGATATCACCTCAGTGCCATCAACTAGATTCTGACACCCAGGGATTTTCTGCGACAGAGTAGAACTGCCTTGGCTGGTTGTGAGAGCTCACCGTCTTTCCAGAAGCACACTGCTTCCTTTCTTCCATGGCTTGAAAGCACTGTCTTTGTGGTTTGTGGCCAAGCTACAAAGACTCCTTGATGTATACATGGACACCTCTCTGTCTGTTGGTTGCTCCTTCTTAAGTGGCTTTTCTGTTTTCCCTTATCTCTATCAGGAGACTCGAGCTCTTTTGATCCACTCACTGCCTTCAGGTCCATGCCAACTCAGAGCACACTTACCAGAGAGGGTTTCTGAGACCGGAAGAGAAAGCCAACTCTTTCTCCCTTGGAGCATCTGGTAGCTTTGAACTGCTCACCTTGCAGTGAGCAGTCTAAGATATAACCACTAACCCAACTGGCTCCAGCTTTTAATAGAACCCATCAATTCCTAACTTGCCTTGTTAAATTGATTCCTGAATGAAGTTTTGTTATTTAGAATATGGAGAGCTTGCATCCATGCTGCGAACATAAAATCTTAAGTTTCACAAATGTGTAATCAGTGATCAGATGATCTTCATCAGTTATCTTGCACTTAGAAATATATCCCACAATAACCAGAAATATGGAAAGCAATTATGCATAAGAGGATGAGCATAACAGTATATATGATAGTAAATTCCTTTAAAAATTAGTTTTTGAAGTCTTTAAAAATAATTTTATTATAAATAAATCACTGCAAAATTTACTTTTACATAGCTAAAATTACATTACAGTATGAAGAACAAATAAAACTTTAAGTTATATCAAATGTATGTGTGAGCTTTGGAAGCTCACTCATATAAATTTACAGGTGTGTAAATTTGCATGTATGGGAAGACTACTACAACTAGTTCATCAAAATTGTTCAGAATAGAAATTTATTATCTTTACAATAATTGACTTTTCAAAAATCTCTTTCCTTCTTCCAAATCACTTAATTACTCTAATTTGTTTTTCATTTATTTAAAGGCTTAATGTTACTTCTTGTGAATAGTCTGATTTGGCTAAAGATTTAAATACAAAGAAATTTTGGTTTTACCTTCTAAATATACAATACCATTGTCTTCTCTCATAGGACTGTCATTGTGATGAATACTTCTAATCTAAAACTTTTTTGAAGTCAAATGATCCCCCTACCACAGATTTTAGAATTTTGTATTCATTTTATTTTCAATTAAATGTTACATGGCCTCTAAAAGTGAGTTTTATAATCATTATCATGGTCAACAATCTAAGGACCCCTTTACCTACAAATATCTGAAGTTTTCATCATCATTATATATTTTACAATATTATTTCTTGAATATTTCCACAATTATCAGTTTTATTTTTGTAGTAAAAATTGTTTTAGAGTGATGTTGGAATTTTGAAATCATTCCTTTATGTCAATTACATCTCTTTGTTTTTGCCTGCTCATTTTGGGGATAATCATTAATCTGAACATTCTATTCTGAAATCTATGTTCTCTTGTATTTAATAATATTAAGACAAAAAAATGAGTTACATTAAAGCCTACATTTTTAAAATATGCATTTAAACTGTATATTTAGTATTTTTCCTTTTGTTTTGTGAATATGATGTCTTTATGTTTCTGAGGCTATGATTTAAAAGTCTAATATTTTCTTCCAATAATTATTTAGGTTTTTCCTTTTTAGCATGTTGCTTTTTTTGAGCTCATATTAATTTTTTTCAGAAAATTGTGGTGCTTCTTAATTTTCTACATATTTAAGAACTTAAAATTCCATGATTGACGTCTAAGGCCATTGTTACTGTTTATTCTATGCTACATGTCATGATTGCAAAAAGAGTCAGATTCCTAGGGAGAATGGAAAAAGGTGTGTTCAAATCCTTGATATTTTCTCCTACTTCAGGGAAGACTGCATTTTTCTCAAAGTATTTTTATTTACATGTGTATTTATTTTTTTAATTAGAGTAGCTAAAACAAATTGAAGATGTGTTGAACGAACTGAAGATTTCATAAGGTGACTCTAGAACAGTGGTTCTCAACCTGTGGGTTGCGACCCCTTTGGAGGTGAAATGACCCTTTCACAGGGGTAGCCTAAGACCATTGGAAAACATATTTCCGATGGTCTTAAGAACCAAGACACCGCTCCTCTATCTGGCTCAAGGCGAGTCCGCCCACATGCAGATACGCCCACCTATGAGTACCCGGCGGGCGTGAAGACTGTTACCCATGCTACACCATGCTTCAAGACAGAACTTCATTTATTTGGAAATAAATATCTCACAATATTTAATTACATATTGTTTTCTGATTAACCACTGTGCTTTAATTATGTTCAATTTATAACAATGAAAATACATCCAGCATATCAGATATTTACATGACAATTCCTAACAGTAGCAAAATGACAGTTATGAAGTAGCAATGAAAATAATTTTACGGTTGGGGTGGTCACCACAATATGAGGAACTATATTGAAGGGTCGCAGCATTAGGAAGGTTGATAATGACTGCTCTAGAATAATACAGTAAAATATTATAATGAAATGTGCAATGACATGGAGTTGGAAAATGAAAAGAAGTGCATAGTTGAGATTACTCAAGCTTAAGTAACTAAGGAAAAAAATCTAGCCTCAATTCCAATTTCAAAATATTCTTTTAACAAAATACAGTTATTGAAGATATGAGTTTACCAAAGGAAAAAGAAAAATCAAATCAAACCCTTTCCAGTCAAGTGAATTCTAACTTATAAGGAGCCTACTGCAACTTTATAAGGCCAAGTAGATTTCAAAAATGTATTGTATAAATATACAGGGTGCCAAAAATAACTTGGCGATATTCCACCATCACGAGGTAACATATGATCAAGAATTGAGGCAACTGAAAGAAGTTCTCAGGAGGAAAGCCATCTTGGAGAATATCATATTTGATAACACAACATATTGTTGTTATCATGTTTGATAACACAACTTATTGCCATTGCATCAATTCCAAATCCCAGACACCATATATAGAGGTTCCAACTATTCCGGAGCAGACACACAGGCTCATCTTTCTCCCACCATCGTGGATTTGAACCACTAAACTTGTGGTTAGTAATTCAACGCTTACCCAACAATGCCACTAGGGTGCCTAGTAATGTTAAGGGTTCTGCAGAATAAAATACTCTCAACGAGATGGATTGATGCAGTGGCTGACAAAGTAGATTCCAACAACAGCACAGCTTCTGTAAGGATAGCACTGGATGAGCAATTTTTCCTTCTATTGTCCTCAGGGTCTCTCTGTGGTTTGGAATCAACTGGATGCCCCCATAATAACTCACATTATGGTTTGGTACATAATCTTAAGAAACGTGAAACAATCTATAAGCTATTCCAGACACAGTGCTTTCAGAACTTGTGGCTTTTTGAGTGCCCCGTTACATAGCTGAGTGCTCTGGCAGTGTTAAGCCCTGGACTGCGCACCACTTTATCTACATGAGGTGGATATTTAAAACATGCAGAAAACTGAGCTCACTGGCGATAACACTCAAATGCACTGCACTGAAAAGTTCAGCTGTGCTGACAAGGACACAAAAATGAAGTAGAAAAGGTACAGGCTGGCTTTGCAGCCCCAGCTGTGAAACAGGGACATCTGATCCAAGCATCTGTCTGTAGCCCATTGAGCCGACCCCATACAATCTAACAAGGATGATAATTGTCCTTAAAAGGCAGCAGGTGCTGAGTATGTTCCTAAATTGGCACAATCGTCACAAAGTTTCATTTAATTTCATATGCCAACATCGAAATTTTCTTCCAATTAGCAGCACATGGCAACGAAGCAGAGTAGCTCAGTGGCAATTCTCCTGTGATTCCCTATTTCATTATTGCTTGCAGATTGAGCAGAATTTTTCTGGACAAACAAGATATAGTGTATTTTTAGAAAATAACTGCAAGAAATTTCAAGACTATGAAAAAAAAAGTATAAAATATTTCCAGAAACACTTGGTAGATAAAAACAATTTAGTCTCTGAAGTTCACGCTCTTCTGTCAATAGTATGGCTTCAGACAGCATAAAGAGATGTGTAAGTGGCTGGATCACTGATGAAATGATATTTTCATTTTCCAACCATATGGATTTTCAGTTTAAGTATGTCTTTGTTTAAACTTCATTACTTAAATTATTTCACCTTAAGATGCATTGAATGCTTTTAGGAGTAGTCTAATCAAAACAAATAAAGTTTAGGAACATTACTAAGCCATTCATAGATTTTTATATAATCAGGCAATGAAACACATATTAACTGAAAGGGTTACCCTGATTATTTAAATATCTTGAAATAAGTGAAAATGTATTTTTTAATTTAATTTTACATAGTGTGAGCAAAATCTTTCTAAAGCAGCTGAGTGCATTTTCACTTAGAATCTTTTGAGGAGCAATCTTAACCTGAGTTCATATTTTCTCCTCAAGAAATCCATGTATAGATTTCAAAAATCTATGAACTTGGATGGAGAAAATTCTGACATTATTTTCACTAACCTACAATTAAAATTTAGTTAAATCATTTTATTATGAATGTATTTAAATCATTATAGTTGAATTAGCCATTCCTGTCACTTTGTAAACAATAGAAAACATACAAAAATATCTGTCTTATCACGTGGTTATTGCAGACAATACAAAAAAACCAAAGAGAGAAATGCAATTATCATAAAAAAAACTCTCAGTACAATATTACATATATAAATAATGCTCTAAATGAATTAATTTTCCAGTCTTGTCCCAAACCTACCAAAATATTTGTTTTAATCACAGGAGAAAATATTACCTATCTACAGCAAACTCTGACTGGCAGGTGGGCTAGTCACAAAATTCTAAATATTGACTCTTGCCTCTAGCATTTAATAGCACACATTTGTTTCATCTTGAGATTTCTTACAAAGCAGATCAGCTAGCAGTTCATCACTCCTCTCTGCAGAGTTTATCTCATGATATCAGAAGTGCAATATTTTACTTTCTGCACTGCCAATTTTAAGCTATTACCTTTTAGAACACCCTGTTAAGTACCTGCAATATAACCAGGCTATGATCTCTGGGTCTTGAATGATAAACACTGCATGGTATCCAGCATTCTCAGTGCATTTCCCAAATCATAATCCAGAATAATCTCTGCACCTCTAGCTCTTCAGCAAATGTAAAATAAGAAAGCTACAACAGTGATACGCTGTATCTGGATATACAGAGACAGCTGTTTCCAAGTGCCTTCTCAGGTTTTTAAAGGTGATTGAAGAGAACCAGGCATAATTACAATTCTAACCACCTGCATATATTTAAATAAAGATTAATTTTTTTGTCTGAAACTCTGGTCAAAGTCCCTGCTGGCAAAACTGACTTCGGGATCTTAATTATACCATTGTGAATCACAACAGAGGTAAAAACAACAAAAAAGAAAATATGTTTTTTTAATTCCCAGGGTTAATTGCTACTCAGCAATTAAACAACTGATGGCAAGTGACTCATAAGCCTTGCTTTTAGTTTATTTTTTTCCTGACATATACTAGTTGTCACGATCCAATGCAGTTGAATCCTTCAGGATGTGGTGGTGGTGTTCGTTGATTCCCAGTTGAGAACCACTGCTATAGAGATTCATCCTAATGAAATAACTAATGTTAAAAGACAAGTTTTAGATATAAGGGTGTTAATCAGAACACTTCACAATTGGACAAAAATCAAACCCCGGTTTTAAAGGTTACAAATTATTGAGTATAAAATAGATATTTAGAAATGTCATCATATATCTTACAAGATTAATGAAGATAAACGTGTGCATAAGCAAAGGTGGTGAAGAGAGCTGATGGTGCCTGGTCATCAAAAGATATAGCATCTGGGTGTTGGGAGCTGCTCTGAAAGCAGAGGTCTGTTCGCTCAAATGTGGAGGTGCAGACACAGCACTCTCACGGTCAGATTGTCTCTCTCATGGTCAGATTGACTTTTGTGCTTTAATGTTATTGAAAACATCAGGTGCTTAGCCTTGGGAAAAATATTTGCCAGACAAACAAGAACAAGGATGGGGGCGCTATTTTGAGCAATAGTACATTCCCGCTTAACGGTGTATAAAAGCTTGCTGGAAAATAAACTCGGGGCTGCAGTCTTGAATTGCAGTCCTCCTGACCCCAGCTTTTTTGTGCCTGTCTTTTCTCAGTCCTCACCCCCTCAATCGAGTCCCTGTTGCTCTGCCGGCGGGCTCCGGCAGGTGGCGCCCAACGTGGAGGCTCGAGAACACGGGAAGCAGGTAGAGGAAAACTGCCCGGTGAACAAAGACATGTCGAATGAAAATGTAAAGAAGTTCGGGCAGGGAGGTGTCGTCAGGAGTAAAACATGGGACATAGAAACAGCAAAGAGCTGTTTATACAAGTGATAAAAATTACGTTTCGTTCTAGAGGCATTAAGGTTAGTAATGTACAATTAGAAAAATCTCTTTTGTAGTTAAAGTATGTCCTTGGTTCCCTGAGGATGGGACTGTAAATATTGAAACTTGGCTGAAAGTAGGGGAATGACCAAAAGATGCAGGTAATGGACCTAGCAAGGTCCCCATAGATAGGTTTTGCCAATGGAATTTAATTAGGGATAGCTTGGATCCTAGGCAAGAGGATCCTAGGCAAGACTTTTGGAGTTAATAACTTAACCTGTGTGAAGCAGAGAAAACCGGAAGGGAACACCTCTGTAATTCCTAGAGGGACTTTCGGTAGGGAGGGGGAAAAAGAAAAAGACAATAAAAAGGAAAAATGGGAAATTCCCCGTCCATGGAATGGGAATACCAAAAGTTGATAAAAGGACTTCTCCATTCTACAGGGGTGGAGGTTAAAGCTAAATTATTGGGAGAATTATTTGTGCCTGTACAAAAACATTGTTTTTGGTTTTACAGTCAAGAAAAGGTTAAATTGAATTCACTAGCATGGCAACAAGTAGTAAAAGCATTACACACTGCTCATCAACAGGGACAGACTATGAATTTAATGCTATGGTCTTTGTGTAGTGCTATTACTCAAGCTTTACAGTTATTAGAGACAGACTCAGAGAAAGCTGAAGAAAGTGATAAAGATAAGAGTGAGAATGGAATCCAAAGGGAGGAAGAGGAGTATGCAGAAGTAGCTGAGGAGGAATTAGGTCCAGAATTAACAAAGAAAGAATCAGATGATGTGGGAGAAGGAAATGATGTTCAAGAGATTATAAAATTGCTAAAACAAATGCTTAAATGTCATTCTGCTAACAGCCCTTTAGCTGCTCCATTGCCCAGAGCTACTTTCACTTTCGCACGGCCAAAACATGGGGAGGAGCTGCCTCCCAATCCAGGAATAATAGCTTTTCTCATATCAGAGTTTGTGCAGGGATCGGCGGAACAGAGTAACAAGCTGAGTTGTTTGCAGGGGCTGTAGCTGGTGCTGTGGTTGGTGGAAAGCGCTCTGTCTGCTAAAATCAGTGACAGGCGTTGAAGGACTCTGCAACCCTATCCCATTTTTCTGAGCCTAAAATAAAGTGTTCCCCTCCTGAACCAATATTTTATAGAACCGTAGAAGGAGAGATTTTACAATGCGGTCGAGGGTTTGCTCTTATCTGCACAGATTCCGGAGCTGAGTGGTTGCCAACCTGACTTCTGAAACGGAGTGATGGCTAAGAAGTCCCGCACTCAGAAGTTTCTGCAAGAGTTTTAAAATTGTCCCTTTTCCTTTTGCTGAAGAAGAAGACAAGCATATTAATAATTATAACTTGGGGGTAAGGTGATTCCCTATTTTCCCAAGATATGGTTCTCATTGTTTATCTTATTCACATGAGGTTTGGGGAGTGAGGTATAATCATTCTTATTTTGCAGGAACTAAGGTTCTTATTTCTGCAAGAGACTTTAGAGGGAAGGTTGGTACCCTGTTATCTATTTGTCCACTCCCTAATGTAGATCCTGGAATGCAATATTTGGTATGAACTCATTGTCAAGGACAACAGCCTAATTGTTAAATGTTAAATCATACAGACTTTAAGATTTAACATATGATATTGTTAAATCATACAGACTGTAAGACAGTGGATTGGGGCCCTCGTGGAGACTTTATTAATGAATTTTCTAAAATACCTTTAATATGGCACATACATAATGGTTCTTTGAAAGAAACTGGCAATGAAACTGTTATTTGGAATGATGGAGCATTAACCCCTCCTATGCCACATTTGTTGGGAGATACAAACTCTCAAGGTCATTTATGGAAATTATTAGCATCTGGAGAGCCAATTAAAACCTGGATTGGCAATATGTCTATCAATATTTCTAATACTGTTGCGCCTATTAGTGTAAATCTTCATATTAATGCTACTCAGTATATTCAAGCTTGTGTGAAAATTCCGTATGTTATTTTATCAGGAGATATTACTTGGAATTCTAGTATAGAGGTTTTGACTTGTTCTTCAAATTGTGTTTTACAACATTGTGTAAATTTTACCTGGTGGAAAACTTTTAACCAAACCCGAGACAGTTTGTATCTTGTTAAAGCATATCCTGAGATTTGGTTCCTTGTCAATTTAACTTGACCCTGGAGCGAATCTGCGGGAGTAACGCAGATCTACAATGCCTTGACTGAATTGACCCATCGAACAAAGAGAATGACTGGACTGATAATGGCCACAGTGATTGGACTTGTAGCTGTAGCATCTACTGCAGCTGTGGCGGGAGCTGTTTTGCAGCAAGAAATACAAACAGCAGACTTTGTTCGAGGGTGGCATAAAGATTAATAACAGAATGACATTGATGCTCAGACAGCTGAAGACATCGCCAACTTACAGCAAACAGTGTTGTGGATGGGAGATCAGGTATCTGTGTTAGTTACTCAAGTTATGCTTCCATGTGATTAGAACACTTCTTATTTTTGTAATACTCCTGTTCCGTATAATGTAGTAAGGATTGGAAAAAGATTAGAAATTTATTAACTGGACATAAAACAGTATCTTTAGAAATTCAGTGATTGGTATATCAAATTGGTGAAACTTTCAGTAGACAATTACCCAAACTGAAATTTACCCAAAATGAAATTTTTCAGGGAATTGCTAAGAGACTGTCTTCTATTAACTCTTTGGAACAAGCAAAAGCTTTATTATCTTTTACCAGTGGTAGTGTTATTCTATTAATCATTAAGGTTATGGTTGAATTATTGGTTTCAGTACAAAGTTACATGAAGTACATCCGCGTACTTCGCCCCCTCCCCAAACAGGGGTATAAGGCAGAGGCTGGTTAGTCAGAGACAGGTAAAATGGAGTCCGAGTCTCTCAACCTGAGACAGGGCATAGTCGCCTGGAGGACTGTGGCTGATGACCGGTAAGAGTGATTTCGGGACTCGACAACCTAAGACAGGCACAGTCATCTGCCGACGTTCTGAGTAAAAATGTCTTCAGTAAATAAAAAAAGGGGGAGATGTTGGGAGCTGCTCTGAAAGCAGAGCTCTGTTCGCTCAAATGTGGATGTCCAGACACAGCTCTCTCACGGTCAGATTGTCTCTCTCACGGTCAGATTGACTTTTGTGTTTTAATGTTATTGAAAACATCAGGTGCTTAGCCTTGGGAAAAATATTTGCCAGACAAACAAGAACAAGGATGGGGGCGCTATTTTGAGCAATAGTGTATAAAAGCTTGCTGGAAAATAAACTTGGGGCTGCAGTCTTGAATTGCAGTCCTCCTGACCCCATCTATTTTGTGTCTGTCTTTTCTCAGTCCTCACCCCGTTGCTTTGCCGGTGGGCTCTGGCATCTGGGGTCTTAAAGGCTTAAAGATAAACAAGTGGCCAACTAACTCAGAAGCAACAAAGCCCACATGGAAGAAGCACAACAGCATGTGTGACCACGAGCTGTCGAAGGGATCAGGTATCAAGTATCAAAGAACAAAAAATCATATAATTGTAAAGGTGGGTGAGTGCAGAGTGGAGACCCAAAGCCCATTGGTAGACAACTGAACACCCCCTTACTGAAGGGTTGTGGGGAAGAGACGAGCCAATCAGGGTGCAGGGTAGCAACAATGAAACATATAACTTTCCTTTAGTTCTTAAATGCTTCCTCTCCCTCACTATCATGATACAATTCTACCTTACAAATCTGGCTAGACCAGAGGATGTACACTGGTACAGATAGCAACTAGAAACACAGGGAATCCAGGACAGATGACTCCTTCAGGACCAGTGGTGAGAGGGGTGATGCCTGGAGGGTGAAGGGAATGTGGGGTAGAAAGGGGGAACCGATTACAAGAATCTAAGTATTGCCTCCTCCCTGGGGGATGGACAGCAGAGAAGAGGGTGGAGGGAGACATTGGACAGTGTAAGTTATGACAAAACTATAATAATTTGTGAATTATGAAGGGTTCATGAGGAAGGGGGTCATGGGGACAGAGGGGGAAAATGAGCAACTGACATTAAGGGATAAAGTAGAAAGCAAATGTTTTGAGAATGATGAGGGCAACAAATGTACATATGTGCTTGACACAATGGATGTATGTGTGGATTGTGATAAGAATTGTATGAGCCCCCAATAAAATAATTTAAAAAAAAGAATATCTACCAAAGGATTTGCTTCTTTCCTATGCATTGTGGTCATTTGCATTACTGCATAGGAAGCATTCATGTACTGTATATGATCTGTCTGCGGGAGCAGAAAGCCCAGTCTTTCTCCCACCATTGAAGCTGTCGGGGTTTCAAAGTGCCAACCATAAGGATTGTTGCCTAGTACAATTTTCCCTTATTTCATCTATATCACATTAAAAAAATCATTTTATTGGGGGCTCATACAATTCTTATCACCATACATATATCCATTGTATGCCAAACACATTTGTATATTTCTTGCCCTCATCATTCTCAAAATATTTGCTTTCTACTTAAGCCCTTGGTATCAGCTCCTCATTTTTCCCCTCCCTCCCATTCCCCCTCCCTCATGAATCCCTGACAATTTATAAATTATTATTTTGTCATGTCTTACACTGTCCAACATCTCCATCCCTTCATCCACTTTTCTGTTGTCTGTCCCCCAGGGAGGAGGTTATATGCAGATCCTTGGAATCCGTTACCCCTTTCTAGCTCACCTTCCCTCCACCCTCTGGTATCGCAACTCTGGTATCACTGGTCCTGAAGGGATCGTCTGTCCTGGATTTCCTGTGTTTCCAGTTCCTATCTGTTCCAGTGTACATCATCCGGTCTAGCCAGATTTGTAAGGTAGAATTGGGATCTTGATAGTGGGGGCAGGAAGTATTTAAGAATTAGAGGAAAGTTATATGTTCGTTGCTACACTGCACCCTGACTGGCTTATCTCCTCTCTGCCACCATTCTGTAAGGGGATGTCCAGTTCCCTAGAGATGGGCTTTGGGTCCCCAATATGCACTTCCCCTCATTTACAATGATATGATTTTTTGTTCTTTAATGCCTGATACCTGATCCCTTGGAAACCTTGTGGTCACACAGGCTGGTGTTCTTCTTCCATGGGGGCTTTGTTGCTTCTGAGCTAGATGGCCGCTTGTTTACCTTTAAGCCTTTAAGACCCCAGACACTATATCTTTTGTTAGGTGGGTACAATCAGCTTTCTTTTTCTTTTTAATCATTTTATTGGGGGTTTGTACAATTCTTATCACAATCCATACATACATCCATTGTGTCAAGCACATATGTACATTTGTTGCCTTTATCATACTCAAAACATTTGCCTTCTACTTGAGCCCTTAATATCGGCTGCTCATCTTCCCCCTCCTTCCCCACTGCCCCCTTCCTCATGAACCCTTCATAATTCATAAATTATTATTATTTTGTCATATGTTACACTGTCCTATGTCTCCCCCCACCTTCTTCCCTGCTGTCCATTCCCCAGGGAGGAGGCCATATATAGATTCTTGTAATCTGTTCCCCCTTTCTACCCCACATGTCTCCACCCTGCAGACATCACCAATCTCACCACTGGTTCTGAAAGAGTCATCTGTCCTGGATTCCCTGTGTTTTTAGTTGATATCTGTACCTCCTCTGGTCTAGCCAGATTTGTAAGGTAGAATGGGATCATGATAGTTGGTGGGGGGGAGCATTTAAGAACTAGAGGATAGTTATATGTTTCATCATTGCTATCCTGAATCATCTCCTCCCCACAACCCTTGAGTAAGGGTGTGTCCAGTTGCCTACCGATGGGCTTTGAGTCTCCACTCCGCACTCACCCACATTTACAATGATGGCTGATGGTACATTCCAGTATTTATAGAGGTCTAAAGACTGGAATGTACCCTCAGCTTTCTTAAGCAAATGTGGTGAAGAAAGCTGATGGTGGTTGGCTATCTATATCACATTTTTATTTAAAAAAAACTTTCTATAAAGCATGTGTCATTTAAACAGTCACATCATCTTTCAATGACTGGCCAATATATCACATACATTTGTAACAGTATCTCTTGAAATAATTATGCTTAGCCAAATTACTTCTCTTCTAATTTATTCTTGACCAGTGGTTCTCAACCTTCCAAAAGCCATGAACCTTTAATATAGTTCCTCATGTTGTGGTGACCCCCAACCCTAAATTACTTTAGTTTCTACTTCATAACTGTAATTTTTTTACTGTTATGAATCATAATGTCAATACAGTGAACCCTCGTTTATCGCGGTTAATCGGTTCTAGACCCTACCATGATAAATGAAATTCCGCGAAGTAGGATTCCTTATATGTAAATCAAATATTTTCGTAGTTAGAGCATAGAGGACATGAAAAAACACCCTTTAGTCACCATTACACTCGTATTACCCAGTTTATTAAACGAAAAAGGGAAAATACAGTAAAACATTTTGGACGTTACAATTATCATTTATTATTTATTATATTATTTATGGCATCAAGCGTGTACAGTATGAGCCAATCAGTGGCAGTAATGACAGAGCATGCGCTGTTACGCAAAAACCGCGATAGAGTGAAGCCTCGGAAGTCGAAGCGCGAAGTGGCGAGGGTTCACTGTATCTGATATGCAGGTTGTATTTTCATTGTTACAAATTGAACATAATTAAAGCATAGTGATTAATCATAAAACAATATGTAATTATATATTGTGGAATATTTATGTGCTTTCCGATGGTCTTAAGCGACCCCTGTGAAAGGGTCCTTCAACCTCCAAAGGGGTCGCGGCCCAATAGGTTAGGAACCCCTGTTCTAGTCATCTCATATATTGTTTCAATCCAACTGCTTTTTTTTGAAATAAATGTCAAAATTCCTGGATATCTCCAGATAACTAAAAGCAATGGTCGATATTTGGCACATATCTCAGTTTGATTTATAAACCACATCTTATGCATTTGTAGACAATCTGTTCTGAAATTATTTTCTCTCAGTTTCCAGGAATCAGTCACTCGTGGTTCCCTTCCTCTCTTGATGAGTGCCACTTTTCATTCCCCTTCTAATTTCCTCTGTAATTTACAATCCTGAGGATAGAGGTTTGCCACAGGGATAAATCAGACATTTTTCTCTTCTCTCTTTATGTGAATTCTCTGAGTAATCTCTATTAAGCTCACGACTCTCAATGTAGTCATGCTAAACACTCACAAATTCATTTCTGTGGCTCCTCTTCCCTGAGTGTGGGAAAATTTCAACTTGACACTTTTCTTTGTGTCTACAAAGGGCACATGAAATGTGGCATGCCCCAATTCAAGCACAGACTATCTGAAATTTGCCTGATTCTCCCTAAATATTTCTGAGTATAATGCCAACTTGTTCACAATACAGTGTATGGGCCAATCTGTTAGTGTGAGTTGAGTAATGCTAAGGGAATATAATTTACAAGGTAAATTTAAAAAGTAAGGCCCCTCCCCTGAGAAGAATATATCTCAAACGATGGCACTGAATCTGCAGCTTCGGGAGAAGGATATATCTGACCAGAGCACACAGGAACAGATG
>NW_022103958.1:27651534-27662059 GCF_000313985.2 Echinops telfairi
GATGTACAAATGCGCTTTACACAATTGATGTGTGTATGGATTGAGTTAACAGTTGTATGAGCCCCTAATAAAATGTTTAAAAAAAAAAAAAAAAAAAGTAAGGCCTATTGTCAGATGAACTTTGAAGTGGTGGAAGACCAAAGAGAAGGGGAGGATGTGAATAGAAGGAAGAAAAACCAAGGATGAAAGAGGAAATGGACTTAAAGCATGAGGCCAAGAAGGTGGGAACAATGGCTCATAAGTACCTCTAGAGCATACACTTAGTTCTTCACTTGCAGTTTTCTCTTTATAAGTATAGGAATTTTAACTGAAAGAAGTTACTAAAAATTTTGCTGGCTAACAAATTTAACAAGTCCCTGGATAGTCTGGGATGCATAATAATCCAAAAGTATGCTGGCTCCCAATTATATGTATACGTACTTTCTTCTTAGCATTTTGCTATAACTACATTCAACACAACTAAGCAGAGATGTCAGGACTTTGCAACAGCATGTGCTTTTGACCATTCCTGGCACCCATAGGGAGGGTGTGTGTGTGGGGGGCCCATGAATCATTTGGTGCTAATTTCCTGCTGGCCTCATGGATGTGGGTGCTGCCCTCTTGGCTTTTGCTGCTGGATGACTTGTAAAATTGCACTCCCCCTGCTGTTGTGGCAGCTCATCAGAGGCTGTTAGCATATATTTGATGAATAATTTGCCTTTCTTGCTGTGCTTATTTGTTATTATTTTTTATGCCATTGTATGTGTGAATTTTTACGTGTGGATGGGTTGGGAATTTTTTTTGGTGGGGGGATACATTGTGACATCATAGGAATGTTGTAGAATTTGATGAGTTTTACTACATCCCCTCATGAGGATATGCAATCCTGGAATAAATTCAAAATTATTTAAATAAAATGCAGACATACTGTTTTGTGACCTGATATTGTTAACTTGCTGTTATATGAGGAGGCCATGACAGTTAGAGAATTTAAGTGCAGCACATATTTTCATATAATATTACCTTAACTATTCTATCAATTTTGAGAAAAAGGCCATGACTTTAATGGTTTGGTTACAGCTAAGAAACCGTCCCACAATTGAGGAATAACAAGACTCTGAAGGAATAGAATATGACATTACTCTCCACAGTCCCTGAATAAATCCCTGAGAATGGTCAGTACTTTAGTGTCGGCTGCAAAGATTCATTTATTTCTGATCCCACAAAGGTGGATAAACACACACACTTAAAGGGCATAAAGGTGATTTTAAGGATGCATATGTTCATAAATTACTAGAACATGTGTGAGCTTGATTCTGAAGAAAGAAGACACACAAGTGGTCCATTGCCCATGTGCTAAGAATTACTAATAGTAATATTATTCCAACCCTGAAATTAATACCACATACATGAAATGACACACTAAACAGACCATAAAGAAGGTTGTGTTGCCTCAGAAAGAATATTTTATTGGAACCTGTCTTCTTGCCACTCTTCTCGGGCAGTTTGTTGCAATGTGGGGGCTTGTGTGTTAATGTGAACCTAGCAGCTATTTAGATGGGTTGACACAGTAGCTGCAACACTGGGTTGAAGCATAAGAATTCCGCGGTTGGTGCAGGCCCAGGCAGTGTTT
Organism: Echinops telfairi; assembly: GCF_000313985.2. NCBI lineage: Eukaryota > Metazoa > Chordata > Mammalia > Afrosoricida > Tenrecidae > Echinops > Echinops telfairi. Next base: position 27,653,147 of record NW_022103958.1, read on the forward strand.
CGTTCTGTTGGACACGGGGTCGCTATGAGTGGTAACAACTCAACGGCACCTAACAAGAAAACCTTCTTGCCACTGAGCTTCCCAGGATGCGATTCTCAATGAGAAACTGACACCGAGGATTGAAGCTACAGCACCACAGTAGAACAGATACATAAATAGACACATACATTCCTGATCTCTTGGAACACCTAAAGAGATCAGGTTGCACAGTCATTAATAAATTTAAATAGTGCCTCAATTACAACGACTTTGTGAAAAAGAGAAAGCATTGGAACATTCTCATTGGGAGTTCTGCATAAAGGCCATTTAGAATTTTAAACTTAATATCTTTTATGAACTCCATTAAATCAAAAGCCTTTCCCATTCTCCAAACTTTTTGGATGCTCCTCCACAAATAAGAGATGTTCCAAATCAGGGTGGTATTAATTGAGTGCTAAGAAAATTATAATCTTTAAGAGAAGATGATTTTTAAAGCGTATACCCTAGAAAGACACACATGTCCCATATTAACTCTTCAGAATGCTTTGGGATTTTTGGGAAAATATCTCCCACTTAATATTGTACTTTTAGAATACTGTAGGAGAAAAGTCCATTAGGAATTAATAGTATAATAATTCACCATTCAGTATATTTGGTGAAGATGGAAAGGCTCAAGGAATAGGCATCTATTTTCTTTGCTTGAATAAAAATTCTATAAGAAGAATATAACAAACTATTACAAACAAATATCTCACTGCCAAACTCAGTGCTATGGCATTGATTTCAATGAGAGGTACAAGCGTATCTTTCTCTATCAGAGTATTAAACTGATGCCCAAGTTTTATGCTTGCTCACACTAGGAAAGATTAGTGACAAAATTAATTTGCTATATTTTTCTTATTGGAAAGAGACAACCCTAACATAAACTGCAAATGAATTTCTCACTGGCTGAACAGAAAAATATTTTGTGAGGTCCATTAAAGAAAAGTGACAAATTATGAAATGTTTCATAAATTAGTGAAATTGGATAATGAAAAAGCACAGAAAATTCAACCAGCTTTTGTATTTCTTTGCCTATAATAATTATATAGTTCACAGGGTCTAGTACTCAATTCTGATCCACAACCTCTACTGCCAACTACCAAGCAGCTGTCATGATTCCTTTGCAAAGGTCCATTCACATCTAAAGTCTTGACATTCCAATTGAATGGTCGTTTCTAGAAATAATAGTACATCTCAGGTTGACCATATATGTCCATATAAATTGGAACTTAGATCTCAATCAACTCATGTATTAGGTTCTCTGGATGTTAAGAATATTTACATAAATTGTTAGATGGATCCTAGATTAGGATCATATTTTTAACATCCATACCAGCATTGAATTTCACATGTTGTTCATTAAACTTGTATATATATTAGAAAGAGAAATTGAAACGTATTTAAACTTGAGGAGGCTGGGGACTCCTCATTTTTTTTTAAAAAACTACATAAAAATCAGAGTTATTTTGTGGTTCTAGTTGGGTTATCTCTGACTGAATAAGTAGTAAAAGTGAATTTGGGAGTAATTTTAAAAAGTAATAAATATTTATAAGAAGCACATTGAAACCTTCATGGATAAGCAAGTGAAAAGAGTAATAGCTCCCAGTTTGCCTTCGTGGGTAAGCAGATGCACATGGGTATTGCTGGTAGAAGTTCAGAGGTAGGGAAGTCCCTTGGTTAACAGTTTGGGGAATGTCGAATTAGAGATGATATGTATTTGAATACTGACATCTGTACAGGTTAGTGGTGGACATTAATTTGATAGAAAGAAATTAGAACTATGTTAATTAAAAATCATAATATAGAAAAAAAGTGAAGCCATGGGGTTTCGGAAAAAGGAGACTATCACACTAAGAATTAATTTCTGAAGCAGGAAATGGGCTAGTACAGTGGATAAAGACATAGCTTTGAAAGTTAAGACTTCCAGGGACCCCGATTAAAATGCAAAGAGATGGTTTGGTAAGATCATTAATTGCCCCCAGAAAACCTGCTTCATGCAAATAGCTTTAAATGGGGTTAGAGAACTATTTGACTTTGGGGGCAGGAGAAAGTGATATAAAAGTAGGTACAGTTAGTCTGTACATTCACTAAACCCAACCCAAGAGACCAGAAAGCATGAACTAGTCAAGCAGCGCATGCACCAGTATCTCAAAACTAAGGAGAGGCAATCAGGTGAACCCTCAGGATTGACATAAATAAGCAACAGAAAATAGAACCAGATCAGTAATCTAATTTGAAAAGTTAGATAATGGCATAAGGCACATATCCAAAGTGGTGTTGATTTTTGTTTCTCTCTGTGTGTGATTTTCAATTAGCAAAATGTTTAGTGTATAATTACATAGTATTTTATTTCATCAAGTAGCAAACAGTCTACATTTCTGCAAAGGAAAGAAATTTACATAACTCCACTAAGATACACATATTAAAATTCTTCCAAAAAGTTCATAGAAAAAAATGTAATTCAAAGATAATAAAGTTTTTCATGAAAATTTTGGAGCACCTCATATATTAATTAGACTAATTTTTTTTTAGGGTGGGACAAAAATGTATTGTTTTTTTCTCTGAATTTTATTTTCCTCTAAGATATGTGTTATTTTGTTGTTGTTTTTATCCATCTTATTTTTGGCTACAACATAATATTCATTATTTTCTTTTTCTATTCATTAATTAATTTTATATCAAATGAAGCAAACAACGTCGCAATACATTTTAAATTAATGTTAACACATTTGTAGATATCTATACAGATATGCTCATAATGTACCTCAATTTGGATGTCTTATTCCAAATTATGAAGATAAGAATATTTTATAAACAGAAATAAGTGTTATGATTGAGGTGATAAGTCATAATTATGCAGCATACACAAGACAATAAATGTTTAGATATATAATGTTTTAATTGCTGCAGTGGCCAACACTTAAAACCAGAGGATATGGCAAGAACCAAGAATCCCCTTTATATTATCTTTGGCTTTCTATTTTCCTAAATTTACTCTTCCCATTATTTCCCTGATATTAGGTTCAAGTTTCCTAATGTTCTATACTAATGTTTTCTTGCAGTAAATGTTTCTCTATTCATTGGTTTATATAGAAATACTAAGGAAAATATTTAACAAACTGGTAGAACATAGTTTTACTTTTGAACTTCAATCTTCCATCATTTATATACTCGATTTGGCTTCTGTTAGCACTTGTGTTTGCAAATGAGAGGTAAAAGGCATGAGTTCACAAAATTTTAAATGTTAAAAACATTGAAAAATGCTCCTTTTCATGAGTCAGAATCATCTTGATGTAGTAGGTTTGGATTTTGCATTTCTTAAATTATTAAATAAAACAATTTATTTATTTATCCTATTAGTATCACACTCCCAAGTGCTGAGTAGTGTACACCTGGAAAAATACAAACTAAGTAGTAAGATTAGATGAACACATTTATTACTCAGTTCTTTTATAGATGACTCTCTCACAAGACCTCTGTTAGCCATTAAAATTGCATCAAACAAATATCAAGCCATTGTCAAAAATGTAATTGTATCAATTCTGCCAATTTGAGTTATATTGCTCTGAATAAATTGAATAATCATATTTGGTGCAATAATTTAATCAATACTATATAAAAATACAAAAACAACAACCTTTTGCTTTAAAATTGGGTCACTAAATGTGTTAGACTGGGTTGCCTAAAGAAACAAATCCAGGGGCACTCAAATATGTTTAAGAGAGAGTATTATATCAAGAAGTAGTTATACATCAGGAAAACACTCTAGCCCAATCCAGTTCATGTTCGTAAGTCTAAGACTAGTCTATAAATCTCAATTCAGACTCATATAGCCACAAGTAATGATGCAAAATGCAGGGGGATGATAGGCTGGTGGATTTGAAGTCTTATGAATCCAATGCTGATGAAAGCATCTCAGCTTTGGGATTGGTATCCACATCCTCTTCCAGCTCTCTGAGTATGTCAACAGCAGGAAAGTGAAGCAGAGAAAGGGGCCCGTTTTGGTCTCAGTAAGTTTCCATGCGGCTTGTCAACCGGAAGAGGAAGGCAGAGAGAGGAAGTTCTCAGAATCCTGATGCAAAGGCCAAACCAAGAGGAGGCATCATCAGGTTATGATCTGATTGACACACTAGTCTCTACCCCTTCACTCTTCACACCCTCAATTTGACATGAAATTATGTAACTACCACATTAAGTATATCATGTAAGGTCCAAATATTAGATCATAAAATGTTTGTGTCTTTGTGTCTTTACTTACATGCCATAATATATACATGAATTTCTATTAGCATTAAAATTATATTTGTTTAAAAAACTAAACCATCGAGTATTCTATACCATTTAACACACACACACACACACACACACACACACACACCTACTTATCCCTCACGTGTGATTAAGTTCCACAGGCCAGGTTGCAATGTGAAAAGTTATGAAAATGATCACATCAATCACTTAAGGGAGGATGACTATATCATTACATAACTTCCAAATGAAATACACACATAACTGGCAAAGAACTGAGAATGATGGTCCAGTCATGTTGCCCACCTTGACCATTGCATTCAGTTTTTAGCCTCACTGCAAACCTCAGTTTCATTACTACCAGACATACATTACTAATGTGCAAAATATGTAATAGTTTTTTACTATTATAGAAATATTAAATGTCAGATAATGATATAAACAATAAGTAAGGAGTAGAAGTGTGTGTATGGGGGGCTTCAAAATTATGTTAAATGGAATTGAAAGATAATGGGATTTTCCATGAATTTTGGAAGACTATATAAAAAGCATGAGGTTTTTCTTATTTAGTGAACAGAAAATAAATAAAAGTAATTTTGACAAACATCTAAACAGAGATTTCTATATTGTGTATTTTCTAGAATATTCAAATATAAAAGAAAATATTTTGAAAGAAACAAATACAGAGATGGATACTCATCTTTAACAAAACTGGGGAGAGAAGAGAGTCTGTCAAATGCTGTAAAACCTACAACAAATCAACACAAGGTTCTAAGGAGGACATTTGAGACAGACACACAGACAGCATTGATTAAAAGTGGATCTCGATGCTCCAAGGAGTCCCACAGCAACACGTCTCTTGAAATACAGGCCTCTGGTGCAGGGAGGCTTTGCAAGCTTATCTAAGCACTGAGTGACTGTGCCTACTAATAGTAAAGACAGCTGGGAACAAAAAAGGACATGTCATTTTTACTAGGAGCATGTCATTGTGGCAGGTGGGAGGAGTTAGACTGGGTAACATTCTCCTCTGGACCTTCAAATGATTGTCAGCCAAAAAAAAAAAGTAATATCAAATGATTCCTAAATAAAATCCTAGGAAGATGGGGATTGCCTGGGAAGCAGATTCTTTTGGTGTTCAATGGAACCACAGGCTACATGAAAATAAAATGGAAGCAACAGAAAAGAGCCCAGGTGTAGGTAGAGGTAGAAGTATAAGTAGTGGTAGAGGTATGGCTTGCCTCTTGGGTTTGGTGCTAGGTGCCATTCAATCACTTCCAACTCACATCAACCCTACGGACAACAGAACAAAATCATTCCATCTTGTGCCATCCTCACAATTGTTCTTGTGCTTGAGGCCATTTTGGCAGCCACTAGGACTATCTTTCACCTTGAAGGCCATACTCTTTTTCACCCCCTCCACTGTCACCAAGCATGATGTCCTTCACCAGGGACTAGTCTCCTGAAACTATGTCCAAAGCATGTAAGACAAGGCTCTCCATCAGGACCTGTGAGGGGCAGAGCCTCTGGCTGCACTCCAGCACAGATAGAGTGGTCATTTTGGTGGTCCATGATACTTTCAATATCCTTCTTCAGTATCACGATTTAGATGTATTGATTTCCCTTTGGTCTTTCTTATTCAATGACTAACTTCCATATGCATATGATGTAATTGAAAATACCATGGCTTGAGCCAGGTCCAATGTAGCATTCAAAGGGACATCCTTGCTTTTCAAAACTTGAAAGAGGTTTTGTGCAGGAGGTTTCTTCAATACAATGTGTCCTTTGGTCTTTTATGAGCATTGATTGTAGAGCCACCCAAAATAAAATCATTGACAACTTCAATCGTTTCTTGCATTTTCATGATGTTACTTATTGGCCCAGTTATGAGGATTTTGGCGTTGTTTGCTTACATTGAGTTATAATCCATATTGAAGATTGCAATCTTTGAAGCAAGTGCTTCAATTCCTCCTCCCACTCAGCAAGCATGGCTGTGTCATCTGCATATCACAGATTGTTAAAAAGTCTTCCTCTAATCCCGATGCCATATTCTTCTTCATATAATACAGCTTCCCTGATAGCTTGCTCAGCATCCAGTTGAATTAGTTTGGTGAGAGGATACAACTCTGTAACACGCATTGCCTGTTTTAAATCCACATAGAATTTCCTTGTTCTTTTCAGACAACAGCATCTTGATCTCTATACAAGTTCCAAATGAGACAATGACATAGTTTGGGATTCCCATTCTTCTCAAGATTATACAAATTTTGTTATGATCCAAACAGTTGAATGCTTCAGCATAGTCAATTAAACAAAAGCAAACATCTCTGTGGTATTCTCAGCTTTGAATCAAGATTTATCTGACATTAGCAATGAGATCTCTTCTTCCATGTCCTCTTCTGAATCCAGCTTGAATCCTGGTAATGCCCTTTCTTTTTCTTCTTTTTTTAAAAATAATTTTTTGGGGGCTCATACAACTCTTATCACAATCCGTACATACATCAATTGTGTAAAGCACATTTGTACATTTGTTACCCTCATCATTCTCAGAACATTTGCTCTCTACTTACGCCCCTGGCATCAGCTCCTCATTTTCCCCTCCCCCACTCCCCACTCCCTCATGAACCCTTCAAAATTTATAAATTTATTATTTTGTCATATCTTACACTGTCCGACATCTCCCTTCACCCACTTTTCTGTTGTCTGCACCCCAGGGAGTAGGTTATATGTAGATCCCTGTAATTGGTTCCCCCATACGACCCCACCCTCCTGGTATCGCCACTCTCACCACTGGTCTTGAAGGGATCAATCATCAGTCCTGGATTCCCTGTGTTTCCAGTTCCTATCTGTACCAGTGTACATCCTTTGGTCTAGCCAGATTTGTAAGGTAGATTTGGGATCATGATAGTGGTCGGGAGGAAGGATTTAGGAACTAGAGGAAAGTTGTATGTTTCATTGTTGCTACACTGCATACTGACTGGTTCATCTCCTCCCTGTGACCCTTCTGTAAGGGAATGTCCAGTGGGCTTTAGGTCCCCACTCTGCACTTCCCTTCATTCACAATGATATGATTTTTTGTCCTTTGATGCCTGATACCTCATCCCTTCAACATCTGGTGACCACACAGGCTGGTGTGCTTCTTCCATGTGGGCTTTGTTGCTTGTCTACCTTTAAGACTTTAAGACCCTAGATGCTATATCTTTTGATAGCCGGGCACCATCAGCTTTCTTCACCATATTTATTTATGCACCCACTTTGTCTTCAGCGACTGTGTCGGGAAGGTGAGCATCATAGAATGCCAGTTTAATAGAACAACGTATTCTTGAATTGAGGGACCACTTGAGTGGAGGCCCAATGTCCATCTGCTACCTTAATACTAAACCTATAAATATATGCACAAAAATCGATTTCTCCATCCTCATATACTTACATATGTACATGCCTTTATTTAGATCGATAAGTGCCCTTTGCCTCCTAGTTCTTTTCCTCGATTTCCTTTTACTTTCCTCTTGTCCCACTATCAGTCCTTTTGTCCCACTATTAGTCTTCATTTGGATTTCAGTAATTCCTCTCAGTTATATTACCCATGGTCACGCCCTACCAGGCCTCCTACACCCTCCTCACCACAGATTTGGATCACTTGTTCCCTTGTCCCTGGGTTTGTTAACACCACTTCCTTATCCCCCCACCTGCCCCTCTCCCATGTCCCCCCGGAACTGTCAGTCCCATTGTTTCTCCTCCATATTGTTCATCCAGCCTATCTTATTTAGACAAACTTGTGGAGATAATAACATGCACAAAAATATGTGCACTCCTGAAGCTTTTGTTGTATGATCTTCAGCAAAATTAAACATGCATGTGATATTAATGATATGTTCCATAATTTTAGCATTATGATGGGTCACCATAATGGAAAGAGTACAAATATTAATCTCTCCTATTCAGTTGTCGAAGTAGCTGTCTTCCAAATTTCTTTGCATAGACCAGTAAATGATTCCAGTACTTCATCTGCTTGCTGAAACATTTCAATTGGTATTCCATCAATTCCTGGAGCTTTGTTTTGGGTTAATGCTTTCATTTCAGCTTGAATTTCTACTATAAGCATCATTGGTTCTTGATCATATGCTACCTCCTGAAACAGAGAGTTGTCAACTAGTTGTTTTTTTGTGTTGGTACAGAAAGAGTATTATTTTCTTCTTCTCTTAATCCTTCATGCATCATTCAATATTTTGCCTAAAGAATTAGTATTGCAACTGGAGCCTTGATTTTTTTCTTGAGTTCTTTAGCTTCATGCATGCTGATCATGTTCTTCCTTTTTTGATTGTCTAACTCTAGTTTTTGTATATTTCATTATAATATTTGACTTTAACTTCTCAATCTACCCTATTCAGTTTTTTGATTTCATAATTTCTTCCATTTGCCTTAGCTGCTCTAATTGAAAGAGCAAGTTTCTGAGTCTCCTCTGACATCGCTTTGATCTTTTATTTTTCCCTGTATTTTTTAAAAATTATTTTATTGGGGGCTCGTACAATTCTTATCACAATCCATACATACATCCATTGTGTCAAGCATATATGTACATTTGTTGCCCTCATCATTCTCAAAACATTTGCCTTCTACTTTAGCCCTTAATATCAGTTGCTCATT
>NW_022103958.1:27662793-27708382 GCF_000313985.2 Echinops telfairi
TTTAGTTCTTTGATGTCTGATAACTGGTCCCTTCTGCACCTCGTGGTCAGACAGGCTGGTGTGCTTCTTCCATGTGGGCTTTGATGCTTCTCAGCTGGATGGCCGCTTGTTTATCTTCAAGCCTTTTTAACGAACTTTTGCTCTCTTCATGTCTGGTGTTCATGATGTCATCAAACAGGTAATTAAATATTCTATTATTAATGTTCAATGTAGCAAATATATTAAGGATATGTTCTCAAAATTCAGGTGGGATGAATTCCAGGTCGTATTTTGGCTTTACTTGACTTGTTTTAATTTTTTCCAGCTTTAACCTGAACTTACATATGAGAAATTGATGGTTTGTTTGACAGTCACCCACTGGACTAGTTTTAGCTGCTGATAGTGCTTCTTAATTGTGTCTTTCCACATAAATAGTCAATTTTATTTCATTGTATTCCATCTAAGCAAGTCCATATGTATAGTCACCTTTTGGGTTGTTGAAAAAAGCTATTTGCCATGAACTAGTCCTTGATCTTACAAAATTCTCTCATGAAATTTCCAGCTTCGATACTATTATCAAGGCCACTATTCCTCTTTCTTTGTTTCCACATTTGCCTTCCAATTGTCTATATTATCAATGCAACTGAATGCGTGTTTGATCAATTTCTGACTGAAATCATTGTTAGAATTCATCAATTTCTTGATGACTAGCTTTTGTGGTTGATGCATAATTAAATAATAGTTGTACTGATTTCATGTGTTTGAAAGTGGATAGATATAATCCTACAGCAGATAGCAGTGTACTTCAAGATTGATTTTGTGATATCCTTTTTGACAATGAAAGCCACACAATTCCTCTTCGTTTTACTATTCTTGGCGTAGTAAACCAGATGACTTTCTGTTCAAAATGGCCAATATAATTTCAGTACAGTCCACTAATGCCTAGGACATCGATCTTTATGTACTTTCTTTCATTTTTGACCACTTTCAATTTCTAAATTCATTCTTTGTACATTCAAAGTTCTGGCCATTAGCAGATTTTTGAAGCTCCTTGTCCTTAACATGTATTGTGTTTCATTAGCAAGTGAAGCTCCCAAAGGCTCCATTCCTACAGGCTGTAGCTCATTATCATATGGTGGCTCCTACTCACGCACATTTAGAGTGCCTTCCTACCCTAGGCACTCATCCTCAGGCACCATCCCTGACAATATTCTGCTTCCCTTCAGTAGACCCTCAATATCTGACAATGATTCCAAGTATGAATCAGGCTTTCAATGTCTTCTTCCTTTCAAGAAGGTAGCAGAGTCCTTCTTCGCCGTCTGTTCTTAATCTGGAAGTTTCACTGAAACCAGTTCACTTTGGTTGACCCTGCTGGCAATGGAAATACTGGGGGCATAGCTAGGGTGAGGCATACACCTGCAGTCTGAGACAGGGAAAGCACCTCAATGCACAATATTCCAGGAAGGATGTTCTTCACAGCATATCAGCTCCATGTATATGTTTAGACAAAGTTGTTTTCTACAAATGTTTGGCTCCTCTCACACACAGATAAAGCATGCTAATCTTAAACATGTTTGCTGATCTTGTCCCTTGTATGCCTTGTACTCCCTGTCAAGGTTTGATCAGTATATTGCTCATTTGTTTTATGTGTAAGAATAACAAGAGATTTTGCATCTCTTCTCATTTCTCTTGAGAATGAAACTGAGTGCCCTATGCCTCCTGTTCTGTCTTCCTTGTCTTATTTAATTGCGCACATTACTCTACAGGCTCCTTCAACTGTTGGGCTGGATCCCGCACACCACAGTACAACAAACTGATAGGCAATATGTGACTTCCTGAATCATTAATATGGGAATAAAATTTGTGATTTTTAAAAACAGACATAATAATATGCAAAGTAATATATGGGAACCCTGGTAGCTATGTTCCACAAGAACTGGATGGCGAATAGCCACTCTTCAGGGAGAAGTTTATACTCCCACAAAGATTTCGCATTCCCATTGGGTTGATTCTGATATGGTAGAACTGCCCCTCTGGGTTTGTAGATTGTAACTCTTTATTCAAGTAGAAAGCCTCATCTTTCTCCCACTGAGCAATTTGTAGTTTTAAACTGTGGCTATTGCAGTTAGAAGTCCAACCCTTAATTCACTGCATCACCAGGCTGCCTCCAAAGTATGTGCAAAGAAACCTTACTATCCTTTGCCTCAAAGGAGCATTCTGATCATACTTCTTCCAAAACAGACTTGTTTGTCCTTTTGGTAGTCCATGGTACTTTGATTCTTCTTGTAGCAGAGAGTTTAAAGTGTGGAGTCTGAAGCTAGGATACTAGAATTCCAATCTCAGCTATCTTATTTATAAATCAAGGTATTATGGGGCTAAATAGTAATTCATATGTTGGGAGTATTAGATGGATTAACACATGTCAAATACTTCAAATAGTGACAGGGCAGGCTGTTGTTCATCCTTCATAGTTACACATATTAACCAAAAAACTAGTTGTCCTCCAGCTGATTCCAATTTCTGATCATTACATGCACATCATTTCTGACCTGCATTGTCCCTTGTTAACTGCCTGAAAGAGCACCTGAATCATGAATTTTATGTCAGTTCTATGTGACCATTGCAATGAATGATAAAACCTAAAACTAGAGTATTGTCTGAGATGAAACACAATAACCAATAAAATATCTGAGGTTTTAAAAATGTCATTGTTGGATGTCTAGATGTCTAACATGATATATTGAGACAAGGCTGCCACTATCAAAACAGTATCTAAAGTGGTGAAATTCTCTAAAATGGGATATTTTCTATTTACAGACAGTGAACAAGGGCATATATAGTGTCTAAGTTTTGACACATAAAGACATTTTTTTTCTGTATATTTCTAGATCAAATGATTTAAAGTCCATTTTGTTTCTTGTAGCTTAGAAATGTCAAGTCATTCTCAATATGTTTAAAAACCAGCGTCTTACAATGGTGTATGTATATAAAATTAAAGTAGATTATAAATTAGTATAAGATTGCAACTTTATCTAAAATAGCAAATTTCATATCATTAAATTATATTTTCAAAACTATTCAAGCTATTGAAAAAGTTAAAAATTTAAAATATATATTGAATCAATTTTATTTAACAAAATACAATTTCTTTATTTTAATATTATATGTCCACATGCATTTTTTTATTAAGTTTATAGATTACTTGTTTACAGAGGAAAAAAATGATGTTAGTACAGTTTCCATACCTGCCTATTCTGTTTGTCTTATTAACATTTTATATTGGTCCATTTGTCACATACAATGAAGATATAATATTGTCACTCTGGTAATGCAATGTTTTAGCCCCAGCCTGCTGACCAAAAGGTCGGCATATTGGAAAGTATATCAGATCTATGAGAGGTAAGATTAGGTGATCTACTCTTATAAGATTATACTTCAGGTCCAATCCACTAAAGGGTACAAAACAAAATGTATAACTTACTAACTAAATCTATAATATATTAAGAAACATTTCGTTATTACCTGTCTTTTTAGTTTGTGTATTTTTCCCAATTCCCAGCTCTGTGTTTGACCAGGTAGATTAGAGAAACAAATTCATATATGTGTAAGATGGAATTTTATATCCAGAAGTAGTTATATGTCAGGAAAACGTCCTAGCTCAGTCCAGATCAAGTTCACAAGTCCAATGCTGGTCCATAAGTCCAATACCAGCCCATAAATTCCTCGTCACACTCACACAATGATGCAGAATGCAGGAAGATCACAGGCCAGTGGGTGCAAAGCCTTGTAGATCTACTGGCAGGAGATGCATCTCCAGGGCTCTGGCTGCCATCAGCATAGCTAGAACTGGCTCTCAATAGGAAGGTGAAGGTAGAGAGCAACACCAGGGAGAAAGAGGAGGCCAGCCTCGGAAGCCCATTTATCTCAGTCACCCTCCAATCAAGGACCTAACTGAGTGATACCATTCATTACATCACTTTAAATTTGGTTGTTAGAGCTTTTTAGATGACTCTTGGCTATGCGAATTTCTCAGACTTTCTTAAGTTTTGATGACCTTGACAAATTCGAGACATACTAGTCAGGTAGTTCATAGAATACCCTCCCCTCTGAATTGCCTGCTGTTTTTCTAATCATTGCACTGGGGTCATATGTTCCTGGGAGTAAGAGAGCAGGATGCTTCGTGTTCTTAGGGGAAGAGTCCACCTACAAATGAGTTATGATCACTGGGTGTAGCAAAGAATTGAGCCACAACAGTTAGTAGCATTTTGGCTGTTGCACCTTACCCAGAAGAACCTCCAGAGACAGGTCCATAAGGTGCTTTTGTGAGGTCGCAGCCTGGAAAGCCCTGCCCAACAGTGCTATGGGCACACGAGGTTGCCTGGACTTGGAATTGACTCTATTGCAACTAACTACAATATTACCCAAAGGAAATTCTCCTATAGCCATAGTTCTTTACTATTCAATTATTTTCTTTTGATAAATATGCTCATAGTTTTATGCATTCCATCCTGAGCTCACCGGATTAAAAAATAAAACAGATACGCACAATACATCTAACTCCCTATGTTGTTCTCGGTTCACATGCAATCCACAAATCATTTACTTCAAGTTATGCGGGACCCGACTAAGGAAAGCACAAAGGGAGCAAGTTCGGCTGCTACAAAAAGGCCACAAATGAGTGATTTGGGAGGACAGGGATTTACTTCCACCCAGTTCATGAGGCTCAGAATCCAAATGCAGGTTACAAGCTAACTGTAGATGAAACACTCATTTTCTCTCAGCTTTGGGGAACAGCCTTTGTCTTTTTCACTTGCTTTAACCCTGTGTTCTTCAGTTTGTTGGCAACATTCACAAGTTATCTATTTTCCCAAGTTTTGCTTTCTTGTCTCTGTATCTATGATGCTCCCTAAAAATCAAAATTATTAAGGAAGCTTACAAGAATATGTCCTCATTCACTAGCATGAAAATGAAATCCATTTAACAAGCTTAATTTCACAGTTCTAGGATTTAGGATTCAAACATCAATTTTGAGCATACCATCTAATATATGTGGAATATTCTTTACACTATCTTTGGTGAAGTTTCTTCTTGAATCTCTCTAGCAATATGAGAGAGCCTCTGTTTCCTAGGATGATGTCATCTTAACCCTGAAACTACCTAGAAAACGTTATATTCCCTCTTGTAGCCTATACTGCTCTCCAAGTTTGCAGACAAAGCTCACATTGCCGCTCATAACTAACCTTCACTTTAGTAGGTTGAATAATTATTATCCTAGGACTGATTACTCAAATAATATAACTCCAACCCTTGCTGCTTTCCTCTGACGATGCTGTGGTTTCTATATGTGTCAGTCTGGGTAGACTAGAGAAACAAATCCACGGACACTCATATGTGTATAAAAAAGAGGTTTATATGCAGAAGCAATTGAATATTGAAAAAAACATCCCAGCCCAGTCCAGATCAAGTCCATAAATCCAATATATCCAATACCAATCTATAAAGTCTTCTTCAGATTCATGAAACACATGCATTGATGCCAAATGCAGGAATACCACAGGCCAGTGGGTGCAAAGTCTTGTGGATCCAGTGGCAGTAGAAGCATCTCAGCACTGCCAGGGGTTTCCATGTGGCTTCTCCAGTTCTCAGGGCATGGAGTCTATCAGCATAGTGCCATGTGTCTTGTCAGTAGAGTTTCTCTCAGGAAATGAGTCTTTTGGTAGAGAGTTTCCAAAGGAGTGAGCTGAGAGAGAGATGGTGTTTCCAGTCTTCAAGAAGAAAAATTCAGGAGTTCCCAGAATTCTCAGGAGAAGGCCAGGTCCACACAGAGGCCTCATTGGCTATGATCCAATTGACAGGCTAGACTGCACCCCTTCACTCTTAATCCCCTCAGGTACCAGACACCAGATTATGTAACTACCACACTATGCAATGTCCTTGGACTTTTACACTCCCAGTCAGCACTCCCACATTGTTGTTTGGACAGAAGGGCTTCTTGGCTTCACACACTGTTTCTGTACTGTTGGGCCTGCTCCTTCATTACTTTGTGGAAATTTCAGCTGTGGGCTGTACAAACAGCACGGGTGGGTGTTCCTCTCATTCTGCTTCTCCTAGGAACTTCAGTATGGCTCATTCAGATGTTGTTTACATTTTGTGCAGTGAAGTTTACATCTTCATCTGCTGTCCTTCTGTTCAGGTTGCATCAAGCAGAACATCACACACTCAATCTCTCCACTTTCCCAATCCCACCTGTGTGATACAGCTAAACAAACCATATGGAAAGAGCTAGAGTGGCTGGGCAGTATGATCGCATGTGTATTTGCATGAAGACTATGCTTTAGCTACAGCTGGACATCTGTAACTTCAGGTTCTCCATCTACAGATTCAAGCAATCACAGAAGGAAAATATTTCAAGAAAACCCAAAACATTTCAAGGGTCAAAGCAATTCCTCCAAGGCTAAGAGGAAACATACATTGAAATTTTCATTGCATTTACATTGTACTAGGTATATATGTATTTCACCTTACAATGTATGCTCATGTTCAGTTAAGCGGTCAAATGTCACGTTGCATTTGGAAATCGGCTGCTCAAGACCTCTTGAAAGTGTTGAAAAGCAACATGTTGCTTTGAGGACTAAGGTGCGCCCAACCCAACCCACAGTATTTTCAGTTGCCTCACATGAATTTGACAATTGGACATTGAATAAGGCAGACCCAAGAAGAATCAATGCATGCAATTTATGAAGCTACAGAAGACTAGTGAATGAACCACAGACTGCCAGAAAAACAAACACATCTGTCTTGGAAGTATAACCAGATTATTCCTTAGAGTTAAGGATAGCAAGACGACATCTCAAATACTTTGGGCATGTTGTCAGGAGAGAAGGACATCACGGTTGGTAAAGCAGAAGGGCAGGAAAAAGAAGACGACCCTTGACAAGATGGATTGACACAATTGCTGCAACAATAGGCTCAAATATAAGAAGAAGGCTGGCAGAGGGCTGGGCAATATTTCACCCTGTTGTACAGAGTGTCATGTTGAGTGAAAGCTGATCTGACAGCACTGAAGGACAATCACAGACGTGATGGAAGGTGTATAGGAGGATGTGCTGGAGTTACAGGTGCATATGACACCATTTTATGTAAGACTAAGTAAAAAGGCATTACTATAAAGTAATAGAAATATTTATTAAACAAAAATATAAAAATGAGAAGCTAATGATTCTAAATATTTATTCCATTTGGATTTATAGAATTCTAAAGACAGTGTTTCCATCTCTCTTATCCTTACCCCAAATATCTCTGAATTCTTTTTAAATCACATAAAACATCATTTTGAACATCATCAAGGAACTCAAAAAATGTTACTGTATATATATATTTTTTAACTTAGAGAAGAAAAAAAAAGGTGGGTAACATTTTTTTTCTTCTCCAAGTTAAAAAATGTCCTGATTGGGAACAATTTCCTTAGCATAACTTGCCTGGCCTTTTAATTTTCCTAAAATTTACCTAATTACTCCAATAATCCCCATGTTCTTTGAGAAAATATTTTAAAAATTACTTCTTTGAAGCCCCTGAATCAATTACTATTACCTTCTAAACCAGTGGTTCTCAACCTTCATAATGCCGTGACTCTTTAATACAGTTCCTCATGTTGTGATGACCCCCCCAACCATAAAATTATTTTGAGTTCTACTTCATAACTGTAATTTTGCTACTGTTATGAATCAGGAAACTCCTGTGAAAGGGTAATTCAACCCTGAAAGGGGTTGTGACCCACAGGTTGGGAACCACTGTTCTAAACTGACCTTTCTGTCTTAAATTTATCTGGTCCAGATGATCTCCTTGGAAACCACTATTTTAATTGGATCTTTAAAAAAAATAACCTTCCTAAGCCACAATTTTAATTGGATCTTTTAAAAAAATAAGGCATCCAAAACATTTATTCCTGAGAGAATTTTCCTGAAACCATTCACTAATTGTAGAGATAAATTTAAAGAGGTTCTGTTTGGAATGTGTGAGCTGCGACTCAACAGGGTCAGTAGAAATACTTTCTAACTTACTCCAATCAATGGGACTTGGGAATTGGAGGTTCCCAAGACTCTGGGTCCTGGAACAACCCTCTCAGGAATACTGAGAGTCAAGATATACCTTGCTCTTTCTTTGAGCTCACAGAAGAAATGAAAGAACTTCTTAATGAGACACTCATGCCGGGATCATGCAACAAATTTGATTCCATTATTAAGTAAATCTAACCAACAATACTAGATCACAGTAAACTAAATTAGAAAGGAAGGCAGGTGGCCTTCTTGTGTCTACATACAGATATCTTGACCATACTTTTTCATTAATTTGGTTTGGTTCCTTCATTTTTTTAGTGCTGCATTCACTCATTGATGGTAGGAAAATTGGAAAGCAGCTACTTTGCCAAGTGACTGGAACAGAACCATATTTGTAACCATTCCTAAGAAAGGTGACTCAACAGAATGCTCAAATTAAAGAACAATATCATTAATATCATATGTAAGTAAAATTTTGCTGAAGATCATCCAACAACGTTTGCATCAGCACATTGATAGGGAGATGCCAGAGGTTCATGCTATATTCAGAAGAGGATGTAGAATTAAAGCAAGGGATATCATTCCTGATGTCAGATGGATCTTGGCTCTAAGCAAAGAATAGCAGGGAAAAAATGTTTACTTATGCTTTTTTAATTATGCTTAGGTATTCTACTGAATTGATCACAATACTTATGGAGAGTCTTGAGGGGAAGGGGGATTCTGGAATACTTCATTGTGTTCATGTGGAACTTGTACATGGGTAACAAGGCAGTTGTGTGAACAGAACAAGGGGATATTGCATGGTTTAAAATCAGGAAAAATTGTTATATATTTCACTATACTTATATAATCTGTATGCTGATGAAATAATCAAAGAATATGGATTTTATTAAGAATTCGGCAACAGGATTAGAAAAAGGTTTATTAACAACCAGAAATAAGCAGAAGACACCACCTTGCTTGCTAAAAGTGAAGAGGACTTGAAGCACTTGCTGCTGGAGATCAAGGAGTTCATCTTTAGTGTGGATTGCAACTCAATGTAAAGAAGATAAAAATACTGACAAGTAGACCAATAAGTAACATCGTGATAAATGGAGAAGAGTTTGTAATTATAATAGATTTTGTCTTACTTACATCCACAATCAATTTTCATGAAGGCAGCAGTCAGGAGCTCAAAAGATGTGTTGCACTGGACGAATCTGCTGCACAAGATCTCTTTAGAGTGCTACAAACCAAGGATGCTACTTAGAGGACTAATCACCTTATCTGTGAAAGTTGGGCCTTGAGCAAGGGAGACTGAAGAAGCTTTAATACATTTGACTTGTGCTGCTGGAGAAGATTGAAAGTACATTGGTGGACTGCCAAAAGGGCGAACAAGTCTGCCTTGGAAGAAGTACAACCAGAGTTTCTCCTTAGAGGAGGGGACGCCCAAACTTTGTCTTACATACTTTGGTCATGTTGTCAGGAAAGACGAGTCCCTGAAGAACAGCAGGCTTGGTAAAGTAGAGGATCAGCTAAAGAGAAGCCCCTCATTGACATGGATGGGCACAATGGGTTCACAGACAGGACAATGGTGAGGATGGCGCAGGACCAGGCATGTTTTGTTTTATTGTGCATGGGCCCACTGTGTGTTAGAACCATCTCAATGGCACTTAACAACAACCATCAACTTCACTGAATTCGGGTAAAAATAAGTTAAAAACTATACAGTTTTTCTTTAAAAAAACAACTTTCATTGGCATATAATACATGTAACATATGGATAGTTCAATCATATCAAGAAGTTATACCATAATTGTCATAATCAATTTTTATAACACGATCTTCACATATCTCCAACTCGACCTCTCCTGCCATACTCCCAAGAAACCATCAATCCAGGCCTTATCTCCATCAAGCTTCCTGAATTTCATAGACATAAAATAGATATCAAAAATATTAACAGCAAGAACAAAGTAAAACATACAAATACTTCAATCAAAAATAAAGTGGGAAATACTAAGGGCTAAGACAAATTTAAAATCGGTCACGAGGCAGATCACTTGATAAGGTGTTCAATTTTAACATAACTACATCTCTAGTCATTCACTTTCCAATACACTCTGAATGATAGTCAGCTCACGTACCTCATCTATGGTCAGTGGGGATTCAACGCCTTTTCTCTTTATTGGATTGAAGATTTAAGGTAGTAACTACTTAATGAAACACACTTCTTAAACCAAAGTCCCCTTCCTATCAAACTAGTGCTTTGCATAATTGTTTGGTGTTGACTCGGTAGAACTCAAGCCACTGAAGTACCTTTGAAAGTACATTGGTACAGGTTTGGGGTCCATAAGGCATGGGGATTACACCATAGCAACTCCAGAAGAAGTCAGGGCAGCTGTAGTCCCAGAGTTCGAATGTTTCCACTCATTTTAGTTTCTAAAATAAACAAAAACAAGCTGTGCTCAATTTATCTAATGAGCAGACTACCCACTAATTTGGGCTCTTAACAATCTGTCAGTAATTTTTCCTTTAAAGAGTCTTCACAAAAATTAAAAATATATATCATGTGATCCCTTTCTGTCAATGTAGTTAAAATTTAGCTCTTTGTTAGGCTTTTTAGAGTTATTTTCTGATGACAGAAATTAAATAATAATGATTTATTATTTTGTTGCCTGTCACCAAATTGATTCCAATTCATAGCAGCTTTACAGGGCAGTGTTAAACTGCCTCATTAGGTTTCCCAAACTATAACTTTATGGAAGCAAACAGTTACATCACTCTAGAAATCATTTGTGGGTCTAAATGACCAAAATTCTGGTTAGGAGCTGAGGTTAGAAGTGGTTAACTTCTTTACCAACTACAAAAACTAACAAGAACCCACCCACTGCCAAAGACTCAATTCTAATTTACAGCAACTTTATATAGGATTCACAAGGCTGGAAGCCCTGTGGGACTAGAAAGACTTATCTTTCTATAAGGATCAATTTGGGGAATTGGAACCACTTACTCTGCATTTATCAGCCCAATCACTAATCGACATTCTCATCAGGAAACTTGACTGAAATGCATACAGTAAGTGTGGATGTGTTAGGGAAAAATGCATATTCTCCCCTCATCAAAGAAGCATTATATTTTCCATAAAATATAAAGTGTGTGTAGATAAAAATCTCATTAACTTTGTTCAATAAGCATTTTATATTCATTCTGTGAAGCTAGGGCAGTATTACACAATGATTCTCAGCAGAGTCCCTGGGACAGATAATCTGGGTTCAAACCTGATTCTGTCACCTATGAATTGTGTGACTTTGGATTGGTTACATTTCTGAACTTCAAATTCTTCATTTGCAAAATGCAACTTTTAATTACCCCAGCCTCATAGTGTTGCTGATGTGATTAAAGTGACCCATTTTAACTGCTTACTTAGCTTCGCTCCTGGGAAATTTTCAATGAATGTTGGTATTTGTGCTTTTGTTTATTGAATACAGTATATAGCACACAATTTGAATGTTTTATTAAAAATTGTTATAAAGGTGACAAAATGTTTATGTTTCAATGAAAAATTCAGTTGAAAGTGTTTTAACATACAAGGATTACTTGACTTAAATAATACTAAATAATAAGTCTGGACATTTGCTTATTGTTACTGGCATTATTTCAATTACGTTGCAAAACCATCAAGAGAAACTAAGGGTTTTGTCCTATATTCTTTGGACATATTATCAGGAGAGACCAGTCCCTGGAGAAGGGCATCATGCTTGGTAAAGTGGAGGGGTGGTCAAAAAAGAGGAAGGCTCTCAATGAGACGGATTGACACAGAGACTTCATCAATGGGCTCAGGCCTATGAACGATTGTGAGGATGGCACAGAATTGGGCCGTGGTTTCTTCTGTTGTGGACAGGCTTTCCGTGGATTGGAGCCAACTTGACAGCATGTAACACAACACGGGTTTTGTAAGACAGAATTAATTACATGTTGGGCTACTAACTGCAAGGTGAGCAGGTGCTCCATGGGGGTGGGGGTGGGGGATAAAAAAAGACAGAGAGAGAGATGAAGTTTTCTACTTCCCTGGAGGTTCTCAGGTGAGGAAATTTAAAGGGGTGTTGGGACTTGAGTTTATCTTAATGCTTCAGCATTTCAGGTGTTTTATGTTTGCTCTCCTACTTGGTTTCTTTATCATTGCATGAAGACAGCTGCTTCTGGAAAGTTCTCATTTTTATTGAAGAAGTAGGGTTGAACATGGTGGGTTCAACCTTTTTTTTTTTCTCTTTCAAAAAGCAAATGACTTCACACATCTCCCCAAATGACTTTTGTTAACTTTGTGTCCACTCTAGCTGTGTCTAGATGGTTCTGTCCACTGAAGGGGTAGCAGGAAGAAGTAAGCATTCAATAAGGATTCTGCTCCTTACATCGTTATCGATATTTTTGTTTTCCTTACAGTAAAGTACAAAAATGGATGTCATAAGATCTACATTAGTGCACTCGCTACTAGTCACCATGGAAAACACCAGATTTTTGTTATTCAATTCCAACAAATCAATCTAATATTCTAACTATTCTATGTCTTAGTATTTACTATTTCATTATTAAATTTTATTTAAGGAAGAGACATTAATCTTTTCATTGCTGGAGGTTTTTGAAGTTTCCGTTCAGCTTTGGTAGTTGTGGGGTTGTTAGGTACCACTGGGTTGGCTCCTACCCATAGACGGGGTCTGCACAATAGCATGGAACCCCATCCGTCTGGCACCTCCCGCAACAGCATGCCATTCCTCTAGCCACCGTCAGTCCAGCTCACCGAGGATTCACCTTTGCCAGAGTGGCTATTTCTTCTGCAACTGGAATTTCTATGCATTTGTGTGTTTAATTCTCCTTTTCCATGAGAAATGTCCCTCTGTCAGCTCATTCCCTCACCCGTGTGATCATGATGCCGTCCTTCCTTTTTCTTGAACATGTCACGCGCATTCTCATCCCTTGCCTTTTTGCAATTATTTCTTCAAACTGAGAAGTTCTCCTTCATCTCCCCAGTGTCACATAATGGTGTTCCATAATTGGCTTCTCCACCTCCACCATTATTACTTCAAATGTCACCTTATCAGAGAAACCATTGTTAACTATCCTGTCTTCTTGTGAAGCTCCATTGAGTCAGCCAAACTCTCATATTATTACTATGTTTTCATGGTTTATACGTTGTCTTCATTTTCAGTGTCATCTTTTTATTTTAAGATTCCTCCTTGTTTTGGTTAATTAGTCCGATTTATCAGCACATCATCAATACTTAGAAATCTCTAATCACACACTGACCATTAAAATATACTTGTAGAATTAAAGAATATTTTCTTAGCAATAAAGAAGGTAAGATATAGGGTAAGCTACAAAATGTAGGGAATGAAATAATATTATTTTAAGTGTAATTTTTATAGTAATCATTTCCCAAACTTTGTAAAATGTGTCTTGTTGTCATTGTTTATAGATATGTCCCAAGGCTGATAGGGTTTCTCAAGGCAAAATAATTGCATCGCCTAGTAAATGCAGTACACACTTGCATTCCTTTATTCTGTTACCTGTTGTTGTTTTCTTCTTTAGTTTGAACTTCAGTCGTCTTTCCTTTCGAGACATTACTATGTCCTAGTGAGGCAACCAAAGTTCCTATTCAGATAGCAAGATCTTGAAGGAAAAACTACCAGGGGGTACCCCACAAAAAATGAGATTCCCCCCCCAAAAAACTATGTATTTAATTTTTTTTTAACCAAACAACCTTATCACCTTGCAAACACTCTCCATTACACTTTAAACATTTGTCACATCTGTAATTCCATTCTTGGAAACATTTTCCAAACTCATCTGTTTGGATGACTGACAACACCTCCCTCATTTTTTCTTCACCTCTTCTACACCCTCAAATCACTGTCCTTTCATGTCCTTCCTCATTCATGGAAATTAAAACAAGTCCCATCAAGCAAGGTCAAGTGAGTAAGGTGGGGCAAGGTGTAGGGCAAAAGAGGCATGCTGGTTTTTGCCAAAAACTGGCATACTGAGATGGCTGCATGAGCAGGTGCATTGTCCTGGTGGCAAAACCAGTCCCCGTCTGTCACAAATGAGGCCTTTTTTTTTTTTGCCAAACTGAGCTCCAAGGTAGTCCAGATAACATCCCTATCTCTTCAGTAATCCTTAGTCAGTCTTAGAGCACAAAAGCATGGATTTTGTCAGCTTTTAATCCATTCGGGAAGTTGAGGGACGTCCGGAACACAGTTTGTCATCAATCAACATTTCACCTTTTTTGAAATGAGAAAACTGCTCGTACACTTGAATCTTTCCCATAGCGTGTGTTGTCTTTGTAAGCTGTGTTCAGCATCACAGCAATTTGTGCAGTATTTTTCCCAAGCAGGAAACAAAATTTTACAGCAAAAAAATTTCATAGCTGCACACTGTCCTCTTAAATTGGCCATCACAAAAAATGAGGTTCAAGTGAAATTGCTTTTAAGAAAAAAAATTCACTGTGACCAGAGAGAACCTTCCCAGGTGGTGCCACTGTGTGGACTAACTCAGAGCGAGTTGCTCCCAGCAGAGATTTATTCTGTTTTGTTTTGGTGTTTTTTTCGGGTGGGGACGGTGCTTGGGGACGGGTACCCCTTGTATTTTTAACAATTCTGAGCAACTTACCTGTTTCCATTATGCACTGCTTGATAATACTCTTATATTGTGCATTGATTTTGAATGGTAAGCAAGCACAGGGGGCAAGGGGTTATTGGAGAAGAATACTATTGTTGGAAATACAGTTCAATGGCAAATTGTTTGTAAAACTGAGGCTAAAAGAAACTATCCGGGGATTCTAAGGCCAGGCAATGTTGTGTCTGTTATTACAGTTTTTCCTCCTTGTGATACCAGGCTTTAACTGCTAGTTTAAAAGTGCTCTCTTACCTCCAAATTCTTTGCACAATGAACATTCTATTTATGGCTAATATTTATCTTTCCTCTACCTCAGCATACAAAAAATTCTACTCTGAGGTCAAATTTGCAATTCAAATATATGTCTCCTTCTTCTCTAGAGATCTTTAAAAGTTTATAAGTAAAACATGCATTCAAGGTTGCTAAAGAAAGAACCTTCAAGTTGCTGAAATGTTTACTTCACAGTCGCTTTATTCATATTTCTAAGAAAGGACATTTTTAATCAGCTGTTTTTTGTCACTTTTATTTGTATATCCTCATAATTTCTTTAATATCTAGATATTTAGATATTACATAAAGACTCAGACAAGTTCCAAGGGTCTATGATATTAGTAAATAAAAACAAAAACAAGATACTGAGGGAAAAACCACTGAGAATTATTTTTTCTACTTATTGGAGTTCATTTTTTAAAATACTAATTTAATTTGGTTTACCTTGAAGTTTATGAAAGCTAAATGGGGATTCTGAAATTAGAAAATATAGTTTGGAGATGTTATTTGATTCATTGGTAATGGGTTCCTATTTGTGTAGTGTCTATTAGCTATAAATTTGAATTTTGTTTCTTTGTCATCCCCCATACATATGCAAATCAGGTTGATAGCACTGACATTTATTCATGCCATTATGGATTACTAGACAATATTTGACAACAAGCTTAACAGTTTAAGAGACAGTCTCTGAAAAAGTCATTTTGGCTTAAGAGGGTGAATCATTTGAGCTATGAAACACTTGTTCATTCGAAACCATGCTGTTTTCAACACACATTTGCATTGTCATCTATCAATCGACACATTGAAAAAGACTCATGAGAAATGCATTTCCCCCTTTTTTCTGTGGAAACATAAATGTGAGGAAATACTTTAAATAAAAAAATATGGAAGTGTAAGCAAAAAGTTGAAGTTAGATAGAGGAATAAGAAAATCACCAAACCTAATTTGATTCCCTTTCTTTTCAACATCTTGGAACGTTATGTCTTGATTGTCCAATCAATGATCCAGCCCAAACAAGTAGAACACTAATCTTGTAGCTTTGTATAAATTTGTATCACAGAGTGCCAAAAGGAATGTTGTGTTCTGCATGAATTAGAAACATGTAACCAACCAATTGTGCATCTTTCTTAATATATATATATATATATATATATATATATATATCCAATTTTCTATCAGTCTTCAGGGTCATTTTGCGCTGATGCAATGATATGTGATATATTCAATAAAATGAAAGCAGTATACTCATTAAATACACAGAACGAGTGATTTTGGGTTTTGGGGTTTTTTTTGCCATCAGGTTTATTCCTTCTTATGAATCCTTTCAACTTGTTGGCTGAGAATAACATTTCTCTTATTTTTAAAAAATTATTTTAAAATATTTACAATATGCCACTTAAGCTTTAGAGAACATCCATCACAAAGGTTTTATGTACATTCTGCTCCTTTGCCTTCAAATGTGAGCACAGTAAAGTTTGTATATATTCATAAAAATACTACCTATAAAGCCATGTGGTTTTAAATATGTCTGCTGTGAAGAACAGCATATCAAGATTGAGAAAGATAATCCACCTCAAAATAACATAGTCTTTTATTGTATGGCTTAGATTGCCTTTTAGATTTCTTGACCAACTATACTACTCTTTGGATAGCACAAGAAACTCAACAGACTCCTTCATTAATATTTATATATTGCACTACCCATAATCATTTTTAAAATATAGCATTTTGTTTAGGGAACTTAATTTGTTTGTTATTTTAGATGGACTATAACGGCTTTTGTGTTACAATAATGTTGCTTTACGATGTGGTTCAGCTAAGAATTTGAAGAATTGAAGCAAGCTCATTGTTGATGTGTGGACATTGCTGTCAGTGATATTATTAAGAGTGTCCTGCGTGGGTTTCCAAGTGCTGACTTGTGGACACTGGGTATTGACAAGTGGGAGAATCTATAATTCCTACATGACATTCTGGAATACAAATATCAGATGCCTACCCAAACTGAAAATGCAATTACCTTCTTAGAATATATTGATGTGGTGCAGGGACATTTCTTAATATGGCCCAGGTAGCACACGTTGGGCTGCTGGCTTTGAGGTGAGCAGTTCAAAATCACCAGCTGTTCTGAAAAAGACAGGGGAGGCTTTCTGCTCCTGTAACCAGCTATGAGCTGGGAAACCCCCAGGAACTGTGCTACCCTCTCCTACAATGTCAGACAGCACTTGATGGCTATGAGTGTGATTTCAATGAATCCATGTCTCTAACTCCCCACAAGTGACTGGGTGTAGCTATGCAAATAGAGCATGTGTAACACTAGTAGCGAGGATTAGTCCCTTTTAATTGCCACTCCCTGGCTAAAAGGACAAGCTGTGTCACAAAGAAAGGAAAATCCAAGAACCATAGAAAGTGGATCACACTGGAGATCTCTGTTGGAAGAAGCAGAGGCAGAGATAAGAGGCACCAGAGACAAAGGCAAGATGACTATGAGGCAGAGCAGAGGAGCACTGAGACTGAGAATGTGAGGGAGGGGATGACTGGACAGAGACTTGGCGTTGCTGTGAACTGCTAACTGTACCCTTACTCTTTACTAGACCTGACTTGTAGTGATCTATGAACTTCCCTAATCAACCTCATTAATCGTATTGTCTCTGAGTTCTGTACAGCCATGGCAACCAATGTTCGCACCCAAGAAGGACTGTGAAGCCATGTCTGACCCTTGTCAGATGACAATCGCGAAGAAGAAGAGGCTCGATTTGTGCAGGCAATTTCTATGGTAAATCATTGTGATGGTTAAGTGTCATCCATCCAGATCTGACCAGAGAAATCCTGTGATGTGAACCAGAATGAAACCCTGCCTGGCCCGGTGCCATCCTCCCGATGGCTATGTTTGAGTCCATTGTGATAGTAGCTGCACCAATCTATCCTACCAATCGATAGTAGCTGCACCAATCTATAGGAGACTGCATCAAAGGCGTCCTCCTTTGCATTGATAAAGCCTTATGTCCTTATTCGTGAACCCGTCTCGTCGTAGCATTTTCAGAACATGACACACAACTTTGCCATCCTCACTTTAAGGAGTGTTCTGGCTGCACGCCTCACAAAACAGTCTTGTATGTTCCTTTAGAAGTCCATAGTTTGAATATTCTTCACCGCCCGCATAATCCATAGGCATCAAATCTTCTTCAATCTTCTTTATTCATATGTGATAACTGAAAATGCTGTGGCATGGGTCAGGCACAGTTTATGCCTAACCGTGACATACTTGCTTTTCAGAAGCCTAATGCAATATCTTTGCGTGGTGCAACACGTCTTTGGTTTTCTGACGGTTACTTCCCTGAGCATGACTAGTGGATTCAAGTAAAATAAAATCCTTGACCCTTTAGTATTTTGGTTATTATGACACTATACATTTGTGGACCTATAAAGATTTTGTTTCCTTTACATTGAGTTTTAGTTCATACAAAAGGCTGTAGAATTTGATCAGCAGCAGTAATTGCTTTCAACAAGTCAGGTTGTGCCATTTGGATATCTCGGTTTGCTAATATGCCTTCCTTCAATCTGGATTGCTTTCATCATCATACATTCAGCTTCTCAGATTATTTGCTCAGCAAACAGGGTGTATAAGTATAATGAAAGGATACGGCTGTGGCACACAACATTTTTGCTTTTTAAACATCTTGTTCTTTTTTAAAAGTTTCCTTTGTTCTAGGTATGGGTCTTCCATGAGCAAAATTAAATATTGTGGAATTCTGATTCTTGGCAATGGTATTTATCATTTGCTAAGACCCACACCG
Source organism: Echinops telfairi (assembly GCF_000313985.2). Classification (NCBI taxonomy): domain Eukaryota; kingdom Metazoa; phylum Chordata; class Mammalia; order Afrosoricida; family Tenrecidae; genus Echinops; species Echinops telfairi. Next base: position 27,681,542 of record NW_022103958.1, read on the forward strand.
TTGAATATCTTTATAGAGTCAATAAAACACAAGGAAATATCTTTCTGACACTCTCTTCCTCCAGCCTCTGTCTGTCTAATGTCAGCAATGATATCCCTCATTCCACCTCCTCTTCTGAATCCAGCTTAGGTTTCTGGCAGCTCCATTTTGATGTACTGCGACAACTATTTTTAAATGATCTTCAACAACATTCCTTGTGACCTTAATGATATTATTCAATAGTTTCTGCATCCTGTTGGGTCACCTTTCTTTGGAAAGGGCACAAATATATCTTACAATGTGTCAGGTTGCTGTTTTGTAAATTGGTTGGCATAAGATAGTACATTCTTCCAGTGCAGCATCTGTTGGATGAAGCAGTTTTTGGTATTCTATCAATTCCTGTGGTGTTTCTTTTCAATTAAGACTTCAGTGCCGTTTGGAGTTTTTTCTTCAGTATCACTGGTCCTTGATCATATGCTACCTCTTGAAAGCGGTATCAACCAATTCTTTTTGGTTGTGACTATTTTTATTTTGATACCATCTTTTGTTGTTGTTTTTTCCTGCATCATTCAATATTTTGCCCAAGGAATTCTTCAATATTATAGGTGTTGGCAACTGTTTTCTTCTCTTCTTTTAGCTTGAGATATGCTGAGCATGTCCCATTTGATTTTTAAAAAAAAATCATTTTATTGGGGGCTCATATAACTCTTATCATGATCCATACCCATACATCAATTGTGTTAGATCTTTGCACATTTCATTGTACTTTTACTTTGTCATATTGGGCAATCCTTTGAAACCTTCTGTATAGTCCCCCCCCAATAATTTTATCAACTCTGTGTTCAAGAGAAAAAATTAGAGATTCTTCTAACAATTCATTTTTGTATTTACTTTCTTTCCTGTTTTTTTAATGGCAGTTTGTATTATTCATATATGATGTTCTTGATATCAGTCCCCGATTTGTCTTGTCTTCAGTCATTATTGTTTAACGCTTCAATTCTGTTCTTGATATGGTCTTTAAATTCAGGCATGCTGGACTCAAAGTTTATTTGGGCGCTCATGGATTTGTTTTAATTTTCTTCAGCTTCAATCTGAACTTGAATATGAGTGATTGAGTTAACTCCTCACCATGTTTTACTGATGTTGAGGTTTTCATGGTCTCTTTGCACATATGAAAAGTCAATTTGCTTCCTGGGTCTTCCATCTGGAGTATAATCACCATTTATGTTGTTGATAGAAATATATTTTCAATGAAAGAATCATTGAACTTGCAATATCCCATCATGGAATATCCAAGTTTATTTCTCTCACCAAGTTCATAGTTTCAAACTAGTGATCCTTCTTATTTTTTCCAACATTCCTATTCCGATCACCAGTATTTACCAATGTATATTGATTAGCTGTTTGATCAATTTCACACTAAAGAAGTTGGTAGAATTCTTCAGTTGGTTCATCACTGACTTCAGGGGTTGGTACATATGCTTGAATGATAGTTGTATTAACTGCTATTCCTTGTTTTCATATAGATAGTATGTTATCACACACAGCGTTGTACTTCATGGGAGATCTTGAAATGCTCTCTTCAATGTGTGTGGACATTTCTCTTAAATTTTTCATTCCAAGAAGAGTAAAACGATTCTCAGATTCAAAATGCCTAATTCCAGTTTATCAGCTCACTAATGACTAAGATATTGATGCATTCCTTTCATTTTGTATAACTTGAAATTTGCCTAGATTCAGACTTGATACGTCTCACTTTCTAATTTTTGATGAATGTTTGTAGCTGTTTTTCGAATATTGATTCATGGCTCATTAGCAGCGGCAGTCCCTAAAGCTTTGCTCTATCTGTGTCACTAAGGAGTCACCTCTTCCCCTGTAGTATCCTGAGTTTTTTCCAACCTGAGGGACTCATCGTCTAGCCCTAGATCAGACAATGCCTCACTGCTGTTCATAAGGGTTTTAACTTTATAGAAATGGACCCACTTTTTCTTCTTAGCTTCTTAGTCTGAAGCGCTGCAGAAACCTACTCACCATAGGTGACAATTTCAAAGACCAATGGCATAGCTGTCAGCACAATGTAGCCACCACCAGAGGAAAAATTAACGTGCAGGTGTGGTGCCATGGTATTGGGAAGTTTAAAAACTTATCATCTCATGTATGCAATCTCATGATTTTTTTTAAATATTTAGGGATTTGTGGTCCAGTATAATGTATTTGTGTAAAAATAGACTTATTGGACCAGAAGGGAAGCTCTTTCACATTAACAAATGCCTAAACTTTCCAAGGTGTCTCAGGTAATTGGAGATATGGATAATTGTTCCATTTTGATTTGCTATGATAACCTCCTTATACCTAGCCTGCTTAAATTTCTTCTAGCCAGAATTCAGCAATGAAATGACTTTTTTGTCAGGATTTTTGTCAGTTGCTAGGCATTGACATATCCATAATCAACCAACTTATTCTGAAAAATAAAATACTGAATATTTTATATATAATTCTATTTACAACTCCCTAGGCCAGCCACAGGCAGCAGAAATATTTCTGCTACTTGGGTCATGTTTAATGATTGATACATTTTATTAATGAGTCATATTTCTTATATTTATTTGTTTCCCTCATTGATAGGATAAACTGTCATAGAAAGTGTTATATTACCTAAAAATTATCATAATGGCTTGTGTATATGTGCGTGTGTGTATGCATTTCATGCTGTCTAAATGTCATTACATATAGTGAAAAACCTTCAGGAGGCAATTATATCATTCCTTTGGTAATAAATAAATCAGGACAAAGTTACATGCAATAAATAAATAAATAACAAGCACCTCAAAGATCAATGGAACAATTTCAATTCAAGTCTGAAAAGTTTAGTGGGTCCATTCCAACAGACATTAATCTCTCATGATATATGAGGAAAGGAAACAATTCTAAATTTCATGGAAGCAAATGGTACGGTATTGAGTGTTTCTGCAATACCTTGAATAAAGATAAGAAGTTATCATAAAGCATACACAGCCAAATACAAATACTTTTCCTAAGTATAAAAATAAGCCAAAAACACAAGAAGGGAATGTTTCAGAGAAGGATATGTATGAGTCTGATGATTTTCCAAGAATTTATTTTGCTCTGATTTTAAGAGTGTCAACCACAAATAATGTGTCATCTACCTCTATTCCTTCTCCCAGGGTTCTTAGTTGACTTCATAACTGCCCCAACACGAATGCATGTCACCCAGCCAGCAGGATGTCAACCATGATGACGGCATGAAAATCAGCATAAAAACTATCTCCAGGAGGCAGACAGGATCATACTTCCACTTTCCCACTTTTCCAAAGTTTCTGACCCGAGCCACTGGCTAGATCCTCTTTCTCTCTGCTCAGAACCAAGCCAGACCTCACAGAACCTGCCCGTGGGTTCGTTAATCCACTGGAATAACTTCCTGAAACAGCCAGGATAACACTTATAACTACTGAGTGTATTTTACTAATTGTAAACAAACTATAATCCTTAGAAGGAATGTATACACAACTGACAGCTGGGAAGATTACCAGTGTACTCAAAGAGACCACATCAAGTTCCCCTGACAACCAGGAAGCTCTCTCAGCATTACTGTTCTGGGTTTTTGTTGGTCAGTTGATATCTGACCCCAAGGGAGTCTTATCTGATTTATGAACCTCCCATTCATCATTCATCGTGCCAAATCCTCCAGTGCAGCTTGGATATCCCAAACCAAGGCACCCCCATCACTCCTAAGAATATTTCCCTGGAGGCAAGGACCAAGAAGGCAAACATTTAGAGGCAACTTAATTTCTTTACTTCACAATGACAGCAAATACAAATCTCCTTGAGAGTACATATTCCAGGTTTGTTTGACTAGCCTTGGTGATGATGAGAGCCCTTAAATGATGTAATACTAATTTTGAGTTTTCCTGGCTCAGTGCATTAAGTGCTGGTCTGCTAACTGCAAGTCAGTAGTTTGAACTCAGCCAGTGCTCTGGGGAGAAAGCAGTGGCTGTCTACTCGCATGAAGACACACAGTCTCAGGAACGCGCGGGAACAGATCTCCTCTGTCTTCTAGGGTCCCTAGGAGCCATGAGGAAATAAAAGATAGTCAGCTTTATTTAAATACATACATTCCTTGCCCTGGGGAAGGGAGTGAGTCCTCTGGTGAGCACTGAATTATGGCACAGAGAAGTGAAAAATGCCACCTCAAAGATGAGGCCTCTAAGGCCATGTCTAGCGTCAGCATCTCAGTCCTGTAACCTTAGGTACCTGAACTAGTCCTACTTCAAAAAAGTTCAATTCTGCAAGGAAGACTCAAGTTCAGATAGCTTTCAGGGAATCATGAAAGTTTAACAGGTTACCTGCCTATAATGAGAAAATAGCTGACGCATGTACTGTCTGTACATGAGAAGTGTCATCAAAATATTCTTGGGCAGTCACTCACTGCCACTGAGTCAATGCTGACTCATGTTGACCCCTGGGGGTGTCTGAGACTGTGTTAGCTAGGTTAACTAGAGAAACAAATCCGGTGACATTCATATATGTGTAAGCAAGTACTTCATATCAAAAGTAATAAATTATGATCAATGAGACATCTCAGACAAGTCCAACTCAAGTCCATAAGTGTGATACTAGTCCATAATTCCCTCTTCAGACTCACGCAGTCAAATTCAATGATATAGAATATAGAAATATCACAGGCCGGTGTGTGCAAAGTCTCATGGATCCAATGGTAGTACGTGCAATTTCAGGACTCACAGTGTCTCACCAGCAGGAAGATGAAGATAGGAAAAGAGAGACCCTCCTAATGAGAAGGTCATACCCCCAAGGAAGCACCAGCAACCTGGGACCTGATTGACAGGTTGAATACCACCCCTATGCTTTTTTTATATCTTCAAGTTGACAGGACATTGTAGAGATACCGCAATGACTGTAACTGTTTACAGGAGTAGAAAGCCCAGTCTTTCTCTCATGGTGCTGGTGGTTTCGAACTGCCGATCATGCGGATCACAGCCCAAGGTGTAGCCACTCCACTACCAGGACCAGAAGAATAGAGGTGTGGAGCAACAGTCAAATGTTTGCATATATTAACATATAATTATTTTAATATCTAAATTCCTGCAGTAGTGACATACTTATCACTCAGAAGAAATAGATCTAAGAAGAGGTGTGTCTAACCTGGGGCATGCCTGAAGGAGCTTTGTCCAATTTGTGGTCAAGACTTTTCCATACCTGGAATACCTTCTTTTCATAGACTCATTTTCCAATTACTTTTTTTCCAATGATGTGATCATGTTCTCTAGGAATCATTTCCCTTGCTTCTGTATATTTCTTCTCTGAGGTGTTAAGTGTGGATTGAAAAATGAATTCTCAGAGGACTGTGTTACACACGTTTCTGTACTTGGGGAGCATCTCTCTGCAACATCTGTGTTCTCATAAATTACAGCAAAAATGTTGCAAGCAGGCTGACTTGTGTTTTTCCTTTCAGGCTAAAGTAATTATGGATTGTCTGTTTCCTGTAAATTAACTAAATAACACAAAATCCAGAATTAGCCCCAAACTCTACTTATTTGAGGTCTGAATAATCATATACTTTTATAATTCGGTCTGTACTTACTTGAGTGATCCTCAACTAACCAAAACACCACTCTCTCAGATAAACATATGTTGAAACATTTTCATGTCAAAAATTAATCACAATGATAGATTATATCTAAGATAAAATATAGAAGTTTGGTTTTCCTTTAAAATGAAATGGTATGAGGTTTAAAAAACCTCTTAATGTTCTTGTAAAATATAGAACTATTAGTGTATGACTTGAAGATTCATAACTTATGGAATAATATGTGTGAGTAGGTAAAAAGTTTATGCTCTAATATTGTATTAAAACTTACAGTACCATATACTCCTAGGAACTTCCTCATTATAAAGAACACTGGTTTAAAAATTATTTTTTGCAATTTTCAAAGAAAAGGGTAAATACTAAAGATTTTGAAGGTGTGTAGTCTTTGTAGCAACTGCTCATTATTATGACTGAAACCATAGATAAAATTTAAGTAAATTACTATGGCTGTATTTTTTTTTCAGTTTTACAGTGTGAATTAAGTGAATGCTTATAGAACAGATTAGCAGATTAGTTTTTAATTCAGTAATTCATGCATATTTTATGTCCTGCCATTGATTGCAATTCCCACAGTATAACAACATTCAACCCACTCCTTTCTTGTGTCTTCTGTTTCATTCCTTTTGCATTCCTAACCCTTCAGAACTTTGTGGTGGGGTAAACGCTGCCCCTTTGATCGGCAATTATAGATTGTTGTAAGATGTGCCTTCATAGTGTGATAGTTATCGGATAATCAATTGCTTGGCTAAAACGTGAGCAATAGGGGTGAGTTAATGTTCCATACAGGAAGCATCACTCGGGCCCTCTAGTATCTTGGTCTTTTCTTTATGAAGCTTAGTTTAGTGCCCCCTCTTCCTCCCACTTTATAAAGGGCCTTCTAATATGATCACTTTTAGAGCTTTATGTTGTTCTTTTGTCCTCAGAGACCTGGGGCTTGATGCTCACAGCATTAGTTCATTGGACTAATTATGTCCACACAACTTCAAATGTCTATCCAGGGGTCCTCAAACTTTTTAAACAAGGGGAGAGTTCACTGTTCCTCAGACCCATTGGAGGGCCGGACTATAGTTAAAAACAAACAAACAAACTATGAACAAATTCCTATGCACACTGCACATATCTTATTTTGAGGTAAAAAACAAAACGCGGCAAAAAGGGCCGGATAAATGTCCTCAGTGGGCCGTACGTGGCCCACGGGCCATAGTTTGTGGACCCCTGGTATGCCCTCCTGTGTTTCAGAGAGAGAGACACTAATAGTTGCACCTCAGATGGCCACTCAGACACTTTTAAGACCTCAGGTGCTACCCACTGATGTAGGAGGGAAAGCATTGTCTTTACGGACTGTTATGTGTGTTGACTATGTTCTCCCTGCAGACCATGGTCCTGAGCCTCTTTATGATTCAGTCCCTCAAGTTATTTGGACATCTCTAAGAAGATTTTGTAATGGTGTCCCTGTGTTCATTATACTCTACCACATACAGGGATATATTTACATACAAAGTAGATACACATATAAAATGGCCTCTTAGTCATATATATATATATATATATATATATATATGAATAAATGTACATATGTATGAGACATACATATGAATGTATTCCCACTCTCCTTCCCATACTTTCAGTCTGCATGTATATATATATAAAATCCCCAGATATTTACTTATAGTTTACTGTTATTGTTAGATTAAGTTGTAAGGTAATTTCCTCTGTTGCCGTTAACTCTTACACTTCTCTCAGTGTCTTCCTATCGCCATCATGTTTGTTGACTTCTCTCTTATTACATTTCCCTTCACTCAAGTTTATACAGTAATTTTCTTTCCCTTTCCTTCCTGACCTGATTAACAATACTGGTCTAAAACAGCATTTGCCTTCTTGTTCGTAGTGGTTATGCGTTAGGCCACTAACTGCACGGTCAACAGTTTGAAACCACAAGCCACTCCAAGGCAGAACAATGGGCCTTTCTGCTCCCTTTAAAGTTGTAATCTCCGGAAACTCACAGAGCAGTTCTGCTGTCCTAAAGGGCAGCAATGACTTGACGGCAATGAGTATCATTGGCTAACTAATTTCATTCAGCATAGTGTCCCACAGGTCATCCATGCTGTGAGACACTTTATCACTGTTCTTTAATTTTGAATCATACTCCTTTGTGGGTATGTACTACAGTCTATTTATCCATTATTTCTAGGATGGGGATTTAGGTTGTTTACATATTTTTGCAATATTGAAGATTGCTATTGATTGCCCTCGAGTTCATTCCTAAAGAGAGTGACCCTAAATATCACAACACTGGCCAGTCTTGTGGCATCGCACAGTCTCTGTCATGTTAGCCCATTGTGGCAGCCATCGTGTCAATCCAGCTCTTTGGAGATCTCTTTTTTTTTTTTTTGCTGAGCCTCCTTTACCAATCCTGATGTTCTTTCCCAGGATTAGCCTCTCCTGATAACCTCTCCAAAGAAATTGAGGTGAAGCCTCACCATTCCTACTGATGAAAGGCATTCTGTCTCTGCCACTCCTAACCCAGGCATGTTCATTCTTCTGGCATTGCACCCGACTTTCGATATTCTTGCCCCACACCATAATTCAAATACATCATTCTTTGGTCATCTTGATTCAGTGTGCATCTTTCACGTTCACGTAAGGTGATGAAAAATGCAGTTGTGTCCGGCACATCTTAGTCATCAAGGTGAAATCTTTTGCTCTTTGACTCTTGAAAGAGGACTTGCTCTGCAGCTTTACCCAATGTAACCCACCCCTTGACTTTCTGACTGCAGTTTCCATGATTGCTGGTTGTGGATCCAGGGAAGAGAACATCCTTGATAACCTCAGTCTCTTCTCCATTGATCATGATGAACATGGGCTTGAACATATCTAGTCGTATCATGTCACAGCTCTTATGTCTCTAGGAGATATATATAGATATATAGATATATATATATATTCCAGCTTTTAAAAGAAGTGTCTTCTCTACCATATTATAGCTCAATCAACCACCTGTGAGATTTTCAGGCTCTCCAAATCCTTTTCAATATTTGCCATCTTTCCCCCTTTAAAAGAAATTCGCTATTAATATTTAAGTGTGATATTTCCTTGTTGTTTTAATTTGCTTCTCTCTAATGGCCAATGATCATAAATGGTTCATGCTTGTTGGCCATCTGAATGTATTCTTTGGTGAATGGTTTATTCATATCGTCTTCTCCTTTTTAACATTAAACTATTGTCTTCTTATTTTTGAGGTGTTCTAGTTTTCTATAACATTTAGGAATTAGTCTCTTGTCAGATGTAATTGTCAAAGTAATTATTTTTCTACTCTCTGGCTGTGGGTGTAGGAGGATAAAATTTACAGGAACAATCAGTAGGTCAGATTTGAACTGTGGATCAGAGTTTGGTGATCCCTTGTAGGGAGCAACCAAAATGTGTAATTCTACATAACATAACATACAGTAAGAATTTCATTGTATCTTTTATCATGCACCATCTTGAGTTCTTAATCAAACATGATTTGTTTTAATGCAATAAAATAAAATCAATGTTAAGTTTCATAAAGTCTTGTTATTAATTTAATTCTGATCAAAGTTCAGAATATGATGCTATGTTCTCTCTATTGATTTTAATAGCCATAGGATATTATGCTTGCCTGAAGAGTTTATTCACAATGGTCTTTTCTTTACAAATAATTGGTTAAAGTTCAGTAAAGTTAGATACTTTTAAACTGGCTGTGTCATTTACACAGCCTGCATGACTCATTGATTGCTCGTCTCCCACCTCATCCTTACAACTGCCTCTAACGTTATCTTCTCATTGATGAAAGGATCACAGGAGGCAAGGCACTAGCGCATATTGATGGGATGTCTAAAGTGGAATGCAATGTGATTCACTGTGAAATTGCACTTGGGAAACTGTTTTAAGATTTCACTGGTGAGAGGCAGTTTCATTTGTTTCTTTTGCCTGTAAGCCACTGTTTGCAAGCCAGTTGACTGCTGGTGAATGCTGCAAAGACAGTGATCTTCTTTCTAAGTGATAGCCTCGCATAGGTAAGAGAATACAGGCTTGAAACCTGATTCTGCCCAGAGCCACTCCCACTTGCAGTTCCTCTGAGTGAGGGGAGCAGGTAGAGATTGCTACTCTGGTGGTGCAGTGGTTAGTTACTTGTCTAGGAACAGAAAATCAGAAGCCAGTTCTTTTGAATCCCCATCTCCTTCCCTGTGAACAGATGATGTCACCAGCTACAATAAAGAATATGGTTCTAGAAACCCGATGGTTCACTTCCATTCTGCCCTATGCAACTCTACAAACAGGAATCCGCAGGATGGCCATGTGTTTGGTTTTTGCCTTCCGTAAAGGCATCGCTAGTGCTCATTCTTCTGTTCAGCACCTCATGTCCAGAACACTAACCCTCAGAAGCTGGGATTTCATAGCAGAATAAACTGAGACTCGGGTGGCTCAGTATAAATTATTCAAGGTTAGAAACTGTGGTGCCCGCTTTTGAATTCAGAATCTTTGACTCTTAACCCATGTGATCACTCCCCAGCAATCGTAATGCTATTGGAGAGGAAGCTGCAATCTCCCAGTATTTGTAGCTGCTCCTTTATTACAAATCCATCCCCGGCTACAAACATGGCCTATGCATCTCCTGACACTTAGCTGGCTATTCTCTGTATCAAGGCATTGCTATTATTTGCAGATCTAGTTCGCTCTTGAATTCAACTTAAAACCCTGGCACTGGATATTGAAAACAATATAGTTAGATAACAGATTGCTTTTTAAACAAATGTTTTTTCTCATTGATCTTATTTTTCTTCTTTCCCTTGTCTAGAAACCTTTATTTTCTCATCCTCTGCTACCCTCATGATTTTTTTACTTATCAAATACAAACTAATCACATTAAGGATAATTACACAGTATCATATATTGTTTCTTACACATGTAACATACATTTTATGAAGTACTTTACATTTTTGTCAAGTCTTTGTCCCTGAAACATAAAGTAAACTCATCATGAATACAGAGATAATAAATGGTATAATTCAGATGAAATAATAGGTCTCCATTTCCAAGTTTACTTTTACTTTTTATTTTTACTCTGTGGTACTCCCTGCCTGTTTGACGTACACACATATGATCCATACTTTTAATAAGCTTTCCCAGCACACAGACTGTGTGTTCTCTGGTGTTTCAGGCAAACCATTCTGGGAAAGCTCAGTCGTGAGTCATGACTTTGTACATGTTAATTCCGCCGTAACTCTCGGTGTAATGGGCTAGTTCAAGGACGACAGTAGCCTACGTGCTCACTTTGCTCTCCTTTATGGAAGGTTTTAGCCCATTACACTGTGTTCATTGATTCGTTGTTCTGCCTTTGCCTGCAAAATATGAGGTGCTGAGGAGAGGGCCAATTATTATTATTTGTTATCCCTAGTGTGACGCACAGAAGAGGTGCTCAGTTGAATATTTTAAACTATGATAGATTTACAAAATCTGAAATGATGTCATTAAGCCTTACTTAATTGAGTCTAAAAATTTTAGTTCACCTATCTGGTTCACATTTTTCTCTTCTTTAAGCGTACTGATCAAGTAGCATCCATAAAATGAAAGATTGAAAAACACTGGAATATAAGATCAAATTATGAAACACTAGAAGATGAGATACAAGTATGTGGTTATAAGTGCTATGTCAGCAGTGCTAAGCCAGCAGGAGCTCTGAAGGAGAAAGAAGAGGTTTTTGACGGATGCCCATAAAGATCCGTCTTCTGGGAAGCCCACAGGAGGCAGGTCTAGCTTGTCCTGTAGGATCCCCATGAGCTGGATCAGATTCAATGGCAGTGTTTTTGTTTTTGTTTTCATTTTTCTATTTATGGCATAGTGGATGCAGCAGAGGCTCCTAACTAAACCTGCCACTCGAACCCATGACCTATTCTGCTGGAAAAATATGAGGCCTTACTAAGAATGCATAGTCTCGCCAACCCTATGGAGTAGTTCCACTCTGTCTTAATGGTTGCTTCCACCCACTGCCACAGAGTTCATTCTGATTCATATTGACCTTGTGGGACCTAGAGGAACCTCCCCTTTGGGTTTCTAAAACTGGGCTTCTGCATTATGGGAGCAGAATGGCTCTTGTTTCTCTGAGAGAATTGTGGTGAATTCAACCTGCCAACCTGTGGTCAATACCCCAATTTATAACCTTCTATGCCAATAGTGTTCCTTGTGGTTATTATTCGATGGAATCTACATGTCAGAAGTTTGAAAGCTATAGTTATAGAGTACTGGCGGCTAACATTCCGGGTGGAGAGCCCCTTAATTAACATTATTTAGGTGAAATGATACATGAACGAATGCAAGACAATTATTGGGAAACTAATCAGCATTTAATAAATGCTGGTGATTGTCTAGGGGCCTTGGCGGTGCAGTTTTTCAGCACTCAATTCCGAAGCAAAGCTTGGTGCTGCAAGTTCTTCTAACAGTTCTGTGGAAGAAAGATCTAAAGATCTGCTTCTGCAAAGATTACTACCTCAGAAACCTTGCAGGGAATTTCTATTCCTCCATATGGGGCCCCGTGCATAGGGATCGACTTCAGGGTACCTGACAACAACAAGGCAGTGTTATAAGTGACTGGGACATACATATGACCAGGTTTCTCGCTTACATCGCTATTCTTTCCAGTATAAATACACAAATAAGTTTCTTGAGCTTCTTCCTTTACATACTATTAAATAACATTCTTCGTTTCCAGAGAAAACTATTCCATATCAAACTAAACGACAAAAAAAACCTTCAAAAACAGTCTTTTACTTGTTTTATAGTTAAATGCAATAAAATACCTTGTGGAAATCCTAATTTTATTATTTCTAACTTAGTTTAATTTTGTAATGCGTTGTAATTCAGGGAAACTATTTTTACTGGAATATTTTGATGATATCTTATTTAGGAAACTGGATAGGATTTTGCACCATTTTGTTTTGTTCAAAAGATGTCTGTTATTTCTCATTTTCTAGTAAGGCATGAACATTCTTTCTCTAACACCATTGGAAATGGAGGAAATGTAACACTCTCACATACTTTGGGCGTATTATGAGTAGAGACCAATTACCTGGGAAATGACATCATGGTTGGTCAAGTAGAGGGGCAACAAAAAAGAGGAAGACCCTTAGCAAGATGGATTGACACAGAGGCTGCAACAATGGGCTCAGACATCAGAACAATTGTGAGGATGGAGCAGGACCTGTAAGTGTTTCGTTCTATTGTGCTTTGGGATGCTATGAGTCGGAACCAACAGGACAGTACCTAACACAAACAACCACAACTCACCAGCATCTCTGACACTCGTTAGCAAACCATTTTTCTTCTAAAATTAAATTTAACTTAAAAATCATAATATATTCACAAAATAGAAAATAAGGTTCACACAAAAATTCCTAAGGGAAGAAATAGAATGTTGTGCAAAAGGACAGAGGGCACACCAATTATTAAAGTCTTCTTACAGAAAAATCCTAGGTGGTGAATATTATGATTCCTCGTTTTTATTGCCAGACGAGTCAATGGACGAAAAAGTGGGAGTTTAGCAAGGTAGCACAGATTGCTCTAGGCTAGTCTGTTCCTAAACACTTGAGTCAGAATTGGAGTCCTGACCCCTTAGTGCATCCGACTTGTCCACTACCTTCCTAAGTGTGTGCGGCCTTTCTGATGGTGTTAGCAGAGAGGTTCTGTGCACAGGAAGAATAAATGAAGTGCCCATATAGAAAGAAAAGGGCTAGGAAACTCTGAGCCAACCTTACTTTTGCTTTTCTTTGTACAGATTTAAGAAATATGAAGATAAACTAAGAGAAGAGTTGTGAAGATAATGCTTTATTCTGTGAAGGAAAAGCAGATAGCACAGCCCTCTCCTTGTAACCCTTCTGTGAGAAAATGGAAATCATAAAGTGCCTGAAAAAGTAAAACATAAATGTGAGTGTGTGTGTGTGTGTGTGTGTGTGTGTGTGTGTGTATTCCCCTCTACCCAGGAAAGAGCAAAAGAATGTGAACAGATAATCAGAAGTTTTCAAGGGGAAGACAATCAGACTCTTTAACTAAAGAGAGGGGGACTTCTAAACATCAGTGATGTTTGAACTGGTTGTGTCTACAATAGAATCTGTGCTGCTGGGATGCACAGGAGATGGACTGGGAAATAGAGAGGCACAAGGGGAAGATGAACCGGCTCTGCTCAGGGAGACAGAGCACCCAGCGCCTGAGAAGCCTGCATGGGAAGGATAGGTTTCCCTGTCGGTAGAAGGCACTCTGAATCTGCTGCAAGGATCAGGGTTTGAAAGTAAAATACTCTGGAGAAAATCAGTACGATATTCTCCTGTGACCTTGAACACATCAGTGCCTCCCTCTGAATCTCCAGTCTTCTATTTCAAACAGGAATTAATGAGGAGCAAAGTTTTAAAAATATATTATGCAGTCTGCTTTACTAAACTTCAATATTCCAAGTTTACTGAACTTCTACATTCATTTGTAATACTATGTAACAGGCTTGTGAAAAGCACAGTGCCTGCCCTAAGGAAAATGAAACTTAGGAAGGAAAGACAAATAAGGTAATCATCGCGTTTGGGAGATACATGCAGTAAGGAATAGCATAGGATGCTATGGAAACTCACCTGAATGGTATCTCATCCTATCCATTCAGTACGTTAACCATCCAGGTGGCATCACTATGCAATTAGATGAAAGATAATACACGGTAAAGCAACCAACTAACTAACCACCACCACCACCACCACCACCACCAAACCTCACCGCCATCAAATTAATTCTAATGCATAGTGTCCTTATAAGATAGGATACAACAAATAGGCTTTGGGTCTCCACTCCACACTCCCCCACTAATTCACAATGATATGATTTTTTGTTCTGATGATGCCTGATACCTGATTCCTTTGACACCTTGTGATCACACAGGCTGCTTGTGGTTCTTCCATGTGGGCTTTGTTGCTTCTGAGCTAGATGGCCGCTTGTGTACCTTCAAGCCTTTAAGACCCCAGATGCTATATCTTTTGATAGCCGGGCACCATTGGCTTTCTTTGCCACATTTGTTTTTGCACCCATTTGTCTTCAGTGATTATATCAAGGAGGTGAGCACACAATGATATGATTTTTTGTTCTTTGATGCCTGATAACTGATCCCTTCGTCACCTCGTGATCACACAGGCTGGTGTGCTTCTTCCATGTGGGCTATGTTCCTTCTGAGCTAGATGGCCACTTGTTTGTAGGCCATTGGACATCCCCTTGCAGAAGAGTCTTGGGGAGGAGACGAGCTAGTCAGGGTACTATGTAGCAACGATGAAACATACAACTTTCCTCTAGTTCCTAAATGCTTCCTCCCCTCCACTATCATGATCCCAATTCTACCTTACAAATCTGGCTAGACCAGAGGATGTACACTGGTACAGATAGGAACTGGAAACACAGGGAATCCAGGGAGGATGATCCCTTCAGGACCAGTGGTGCGAGTGGTGGTACCGGGAGGGTGGAGGGAAGGTGGGTTGGAAAAGGGGAACTGATTACAAGGATCTACATATAACCTCCTCCCTGGGGGACGGACAACAGAAAAGTGGGTAAAGGGAGACATCGGACAGTGCAATATATGACAAAATAATAATTTATAAATTATCAAGGGTTCATGCGAGAGGGGGAGCGGGGAGGGAGGGACAAAAATGAGGAGCTGATGCCAGGGGCTTAAGTGGAGAGCACATGTTTTGAGAATGATGAGGGCAATGAATGTACAAATATGCTTTACATAATTGATGTATGTATGGATTGAAATGAGTTGTATAAGCCCCTAATTAAATGATTAAAAAAAAAAGATAGGCTAGTACTGCCCTTTTGAGTTTCCAAGAGTTTAAATCTTTATGTCAATAGGCAACCTCTTCTTTCTACCTTGGAGCAGCTGGTGGGTTCGAATCAGTGCCCCATTAGCAAACAGGAAAGCATAGCAGACCACAGAAATAGATCTAATGCCCACGTGTGTTTTCTTAGTTCTGTAGGGCCTTTTCATAAGTCTTAAATACAGGATGACCATTACTCTGTGGTTCTATCCCTAGCTTTAAACACAGACTATATACTGTGAATCTAATATGACTTATTAGTAACTAATGAGCAAAAGTATCCTTGAAACCAAGAAAGTTCAAACTCTCTCATGATACTTCCCATTTTAACTGAAAGCAGATTCTCATGCAGGGGGTTTGGATTCCGTGCACTCCTCCACGGAGGAGGAAATGGCCTTGTGTTGAGGTGTCTGTGGTGTTCCCCTACCATGGTGTATTACTGTGGCTCTTCTTAGAGGCCACCTATTGCTTGATAGGGAATGAATTCTCACTTCCAGGTCTGTGTTATGGTGCTATTTATGAAATGAGTTATCCACTATGTATATGAGATAGGATTGAGCAGGGATAGATATTGAGTGTCCACTGTCCTAGAAGGTGTGATTCCAGTCACTGTCCTTATCCCAGTCATCAAACTTCATACCCTTGAACTGCCTTACTCAGACCAAAAAATAAATTAGAACTCTAAATTCACTGCCATCAAGTTGACACTCATGCCCAGCAACCCTATAGGACAGGGTCTAACTGCCCCTGTGCTTTTCTGAGACTTTAAGTTTTTAAGGTAATAGGGAGCCCCATTTTTTTCCCCACAGAGCTACTGGTGGTTTTGAACTTTTAGAACCTTGCGATTAAGCAGCCCAACACATAATCATGGCCAGTAGGGCCCCTTTGCCTTGCTCAAGTAAGGGGAATTTCTTTGAAGCTATGGTCTGCATCTAATATATATGCATGCCCTGGTAAAAATCTCGTTATCATTCTGGACCCAGCATTTGGCTCATGATTATTTGACCTCCTAGTCTTAGAACATCAGCCAGCATCCTACTTTTGATCTGATCCATGATATTCTGCAGCCTTATGAACCAATACCCTGTGTGTGACTACCCCATTGTGTTTGTCACCTGCTCCAAATAGTGAGTCAGGAGAAACTTTCAGAATGATGTTTGAACCACAGTCTTGTGACTTGCCAGCTTTCATCATTTTGAGAGCCATTTCCTTGATGGTCCATGAGTTCGTGCATTGTTGCTGCAAATTACCCTGTGATGAGACAAGGAGTACCGAAGGAAGGGGGAGCAGTTGGCGACTGCTCAGCAAAGACACAGCAGTTTGCAAGAATTGGACATTTGAGATATCTTGAACCTCCTTCTCATGGGAACTAAATTTGTACTGATCCTTCTAAAATATTCATGCAGGTGTCCAGTACATTGCTCAGCATTTCTTGGACATTTCTTCATTTCTCAGGAAATAAATTTATTCATTGGCTTTTATATATAAATAAAGGCCGATGGGTGAAAGATGGGGAGACCAGAGGTAAAAGAGAAGTCAAATTTGAAATGTAGCCCTTTTCTATCCATCTCCTTGAAACATCCAAGATAAAGGTGAAATCCAATTCAATATTTTATTCTTTGTTTTATTTTTTTAACAGGTAGGAAATATAATCAAAACTATAAAAATAATTTTGAAAGCTTTTTCAGATCAATAGCTTTCTTAGGTTTGGGACAGCTGCTAAAAGAGTTCCAGGTGAGAATGTAAGGTGGCCTGAGGTTGGGAAAAAGGTTTATTATAGCTACATACAATGATAATTTACAACTTTAATAAATATATTTCAATATTTATGAAACTTAACCATCTTGTGCATACTAATACAACATCAGCTCTGGATTAGAAAAGAAAACTGAAAAATCAGCTCAAGACTTAATTTTTATTGCTGCTTTAACTTTCCATGTGATTACTTAACATCTCAACTTTCATTAGAGCATTTGTATGCATATGTAAGTATGTTTATTCTCCTTCAGTTGGACTTTGCTGGTATAAATAAATGGTTCAACTGTCAAGAAATGTGCATTATATGATTAAATTCACTATCAAAGTGTGTGGTAATTCTAACACCAGATAGATTGTGTCATCAATCTAAAATGACCCACTCAGCAGACATGGTAATAGTTCTTTAGAAATCTGACATTTAAAGCACATTCACATTATCGAGTCCATTATGGGAGGTAAATAGTGTAGGAACTCAATAATTTATAAATCATTTTCAGGTGGGTTCCCTTGGTTGTAATATTAAAACTCAGGAAAAAAAGAGGGCAGGTATTCTTATCTTAACTGTGAAAATAAGGAAATTGAGAACTAGGGAGATAAAATGACAATTGATGGATCTAAAATGAAATGCAATACCCTTGGACTGAAAAATGCATAGAAATGTATTTTAATATAGAATTAAAATTAAAGGCCTTTCACACATTGAATTATGAAGGGCAAAGAAGTCTCATTTCAATTTTTATGATACAAAGTCTCAAAATTACTACTTCCTAATGTCGATAAAGTACACAAATGATGGAATCATATTCTCATCCTAAAACTTTTATTTCTATGGCCTATTTCCCATGAAATTAAAGATAATTAAATTTTGGCTTTGGACTCACTAACAAAAATCTGCCTATTTAATTAAACTTAAAACTAGAATCCATGAAGTATTTCAGGCTTTAACAAAAACAGTGGCATTTAAAAAAAATTAGAAACAGAGAGACTAGTGATGAAAATATAACTCATTTGAGCAAAGATATCTCCAAAGCACTCGTTTATTATTTGTAAGAATTACTATTTATTTTGTCTACATACAATTATACTTTTCTAATGTTACTATGTTTTCATCCTATAATTTCAAAGGAGTCACATTTCACATAATCTGACAAAGCTAAGCAAATACAAGTAGTTCATTTCTTCTGAAAAGATTGTGTTTTTGCATGTAAGGCACTGGGTCAGGGGCCCTGAGGAGAAACAAAACCTATTTATTTTGTACAAAATACTAAATGCTATACTTGGGTGTGGACATATGAACAAAAGTCAAAATAAGAAAGAACCAAGAATTTAAAGATTCTTACTGGATGTCCCCGAGTGACAGGTGTCCTAGAGCATGGCCATGTTGATGAACACAGATCCTATAACTTACCTCAGAAAGTTCCATCAGGAGGTGTTTAAATTTAGATATACGTCTTTCAAAAAGATGTAATATATATCCTATTTATCCCACTAAGTACAATTATGAAGAGCTCTCATGGTGGATTAGTTAAAGAGTCCAACTGCGAATCTTACAATCAGTGGTTTGAACCCACCAGCCCTTCCGTAGGAGAGAAGATCAGTCTATGGTCCTGCGGATTATCCAACTGAAGAAACCGTATGTGGGTAATTCGTCTCTGTTCCATAGAGTCCCTGTGTGTTGAAATCTACCAGATGGCCTGGAATAAGTACAGACTATAAATCCTAGCCATTATGTGTCAAACAAGTACAAAGAGATGTTAAAAAGGAGAGAATCAAAGAAGACAAATTAGATAGTAAACCTCGGAGTCAAGCAATTATATGGTAATGAGTTCCATGACTCATATATTTAGCTCATGTAGCCCAGACTGGAAACTGAAGAAGCCTACAACCAGAAATGTAAAGGAGGCAGAAAAAAATACAAGTTCCAAATTCAAAATAAAATAAAACAAAACAAAAACTCTGTCATGTTTAATCACAGGATGTGGAAGCAGATAGGAAAACAACCCAGTAAACACGGACAATAACTACTTGACTCCAGCCAAGCACAGAAATCCAATGTCCCATCGAGGTAAAAATTCTCAGAAAACCCAAAGTTTATGGAAATTTTCTAAACTTCACGATAAATACAAAAAGCATTCAGCTATTATGAAAATTAATAGTGAAAGACTACATGTAGCCATACAAAGATCAGAAACAATGGAAGGATGCCTGCTCTCACATTTGTTCAACATAATATTGAATATTGGATGTTCCAACCAGAACAATGAAGGCCAGAAAAAGAAATGAGAGACATCCAGATCAGAAGGAAAGACAGAAAACTGCCCCTGTGAACAGGTAGTATAGTTGTCTGCACAAGAAATTCCAAGGAATCAAAATGGAACCAGTTCCTAAAAATAAGTGAATTCAAAATGGCTGCATGATATAAGTTTCCAAGAATCAATTATACTTCACTATCCTGACGTTGGGCATTTTGGCTCTGAGATTGAAAGTATTAAAGCACATACAATTTCTAAATATATATAAATCAAAAGAATAATATCGTGTGCATTTGACTGTATGAATCATAACAAAATATGGATAACATTGAGAAGAATGGGAATTCTGGAGCACTTCATTGTGCTCATGCAACCTTGTACATGGATCAAGATGCAGTAGTGGAAACAGAACAAGGGAATGCTGGATGGTTTTAAATCAGGAAAGGCATGAGACAGGATTGCATCCTTTCACAAAACTGGTTCAATTGGGATGCTAAGCAACTCATCAGAGAAGCTGGATTACATGAAGAATGAGGCATTCGGATTGGAGCAAGGCTTAATAACAACCTGCGATATGCAGATGGCACAGCAAAATGAGGAGGACTGGATGCACGTGATAAAGATCAAGGATTGCAGCCTTCAATATGAATTCCAACTCAATGTCAGAAAGGCCCAAATCCTCATAACTGGACCAAGAGATAACATCATGATAAATGGAAGCAAGGTTGAAGTTGTCAAGGATTGTGTCTTGCTAGGCTCTCCTTTAGGTAAGCCTAATCCACAAGGTTTCCTTTGAGTATTGAAAAGCAAGGGTGTTACTTTGAGGACGAAGGTGCCCCTGACTGTATGCATGATGTTCTCAATTACCTCATTATAAAAGCTGGACATTGAATAAGGAAAACTGAAGAATAATCAGTGCATTGAAATTGTGATGCTGGAAAGAATGCTGAAATTCCCAAAAGGACAAATTAGTCTGGCTTGGAAGAAGTGCAGCCAGAGCGCTCCTTAGGGGAGAGGATGGTGAGAG
This sequence comes from Echinops telfairi, assembly GCF_000313985.2. Taxonomy (NCBI): domain Eukaryota; kingdom Metazoa; phylum Chordata; class Mammalia; order Afrosoricida; family Tenrecidae; genus Echinops; species Echinops telfairi. The sequence continues at coordinate 27,702,044 of NW_022103958.1, forward strand.
TTCATCTCATCTTCTTGAGATGTGTTGTCAGGAGAGACCAGTGCCTGAAGAAGAACATCATGTTAGGTAAAGTAGAGGGGCAACTTAAAATAGGAAGGCTCTGGAGGATGTGTTGACAGATTGACACAGTGGCTGAAACAATGGGCTGAATTCTTGGAACAATTGTGAGGACGGTGCAGACCCAGGCAGTATCTCTTCTGTTCTGTTGTTAAGGGGCGGTCTTGGTGGCACTTAACAACAGCAGCCACAAGATGAACCTGTGAAACATCTCCTATGTTCCTGGAAGATATTATATGACTGAAATTGGTTAATCACAAAAGAACAGATACTGTGTGAGACCACTATTGTAAAATGTGAAAATGGCTTTGACACAGAAATATTCTTTGGTCAAACCTTCACTAGGAGTAGAGGAAGTTTCAATAATAATATGTTATATTCAGATGACATCCTACTTGTTGAAAGACCAGAGCACTTACTGGTGAGGATCTAAGAACATACATATGTTTATATATTGTATATATAATAAATATTTATATTTCCAGAGTTTTGGTGTGCGTTCAATTTAAGTGGATATTTGGAACATTTTACTTGCTTTCTTGCTGGTTTGGATGCTGTATCTAGCTCATTGATCTCCTAGTCTTGGACTTGAGCTAACAGCTTGTCCACTGCCTTTCAATCCCAAGGGTCTTCGATGGCATGTCATCTGACATGACAACTTTATATTCACTTGCCTCTGTAGTCACAATTCTGACTTGCTCACCTTGGATTCATTCCTCACTGCGGCCACTAGCTTGCCCTCTTCTGTAGAATCTCAGATTCATCATGCCCTGTAGGTATGCATGTCAAGAGACGTCTCTGACCTACGGAACTCAGAACCAGTCTAGATTTGCACTTACCCACTCCCAGAACTGTGTGAGCAACTACATACATGTACGATGAAATTTCACTAATGTATATGCAAATATACATACATATGCATATGCACACACATACACACATACCCATCTACATATACATAAGCCTCATTGGTTTTCCTTCTCTAGAGAACCCAGCTTAAGACAGTCATATAATACTGGGGTAGTGAGAAAATGGTACAATACCCCAAAAAACAATCCATCAGATCCTTTGAAATCTAAGCATGAGACTACTACCCAATATAGCAATCACATTTCTGGGCACATATTCCAAAGAAATTAGGACTTATGTTCAATAAAAACCTGTTCTAAAATGTTCACAGCAGCTGTATTTGTAATAGTCCAAAACAAAAAATGGTTAAACAAACTCAGTAATCCAAAATAGAATAAACTATGATTCAAGCAACCATTTGGGTGCATCTCCAGAGAATAGTATGTAGTGGGGAAAAAACCCCACACATTCCCAAGATTGTATATTATATTTGCCATATTTATATGAAAATAATGTATGTTATTTTCCCCATATTATGCGATTTCCACATGCTATTTTCATAAGTATGCCATATCGATATGTTCCCATATTTGATTCCCATTTGTTTATTTCAGTCCAGTGGTGCCTTTCGACCCTGAAGCTTGGTTCCCAGCAGCCGTCCCTCAACAGCCTACCCTCTGGTTTCAAGCACAAGCTCTCTCCCAGCAGGGTTCATTGCCTGCTCTGCAGACTGCTTTCTCTAAGGAAAAACCAAAATCACTTTTTTCCAGCCTTGCTAATGGTACTCCTCAGGACTGTGGGCCCCAGCCCAGGAGGTAAGTGGCTCGGTACCTCCTGGGTCTGAGGTGCCCATCAGGGGGCCAAGGCCTGTGTGCTGCTGCTTCACACATTCTGCTCCGCTGTCTGGCTGGCCCTCGCCTTAGAAAGAGAGAGCACCTTATAGGTGACCGCATGTTAAAGATGAGCTGTACGGATGTGCTAAAAGGGTTGGACTTGAAAATGATCCTCATAAAGATGAGACTGTTCTGTATCATGTGATATCAATATCAATATATCCTGGTTATTCTACAGTAGTTTTGCAAGGTGTTACCATTGGGAGAAACTGAGTTAAGGTATATAGGAACTGTGTCCTGTTTTGTTTTATGTTTGTTTTTTAATCCTTAAAAGACTATGCCATGAAATCTTTTTGATAAGCTATTGAAACAGAAAATAAAATACCACTAATTTTCTCACTTCTCCATTCCTTAGCTATCCAAATGATCACCACATCTATCAACCTGATTCTAAATTTAATTGACCATGAATTCACTTTTTTATTCCCATAATTATATCCTTGTAATACTTCTTACTTTATACTTTTTAAAAATGTTATCCTAATTGTTCGCCCTTGCTCACAGGTTCTACTATGTGTTCTTCGAACACACATGACTCCTAACATGCTCCTTGGTGAAATGATTGAGGTCACACTATTCAAAGTCCAAATGCCGTGGGGGGATACGTCTGATCTGACCCAGGATCACATTTATATGTCTTATTTCTTATGATTATCTTAACATTACATCCGCACATTTATTCGCTATTTCCTCGGTTTGCCAGGCTACTCTGAATGTCACTGTATAAAAGTACCAGCATGTCTCTGGTCCAGAGTGGAGTTGAGTGCAGAGAGATTAGGGGGGTTGTTTGGCTTGAACTGAGTGACTACAACGAGTAAGGTAGGTACTCGGTGGGTTGGCAGATGGAGTGTTTGTAAGCGGGTCAGGGAACTGGTAGCACTTCCCTGAAGGGCACTCGGAAATCAATGGCAGGCTTTGTTTATATAGCTCAGTAGCCAAATCTTCAATCAGCCTTGAGCTCAAAGGATATGTACTTTTTCTTGAATGGCTGTATATCATCTTTAAAATAAAAAACAAAACAAAAAAGCTTTTGGAATGAAGCAGAACTAATTTCAAGACTAATCTCTACCATTTATGAATTATGTGATGTTAAACAAGTTTTTTAGATTCTTCATTGTAAAATGGAGATGAAAGTGTGCTTATCTCACTGTGTTGGTTGAAAGATTAAATTTGACATTTCAATTACAGGCAGTGCTTAAATATTCACTATTACTACTAATATCCTATCTAAAGCACGTAGCACAGCTCGTGGTCTAAAATAATTGTTTTTTGAATGGCTTTAACAGTGTATTAAATTCTATACATGGTGAATAACATAAATGGAATGTAAAGTTTGTTTACTATAGAATTATTTTAAAAGTCAGTATCCCTGTATCCGAGTACAGCTTCAGGAAATTTCTTAAGTGTTTTTTAATGATAGAAACTAGGTAAACAAAGTTTGTCTTAAAAGTACAAAGGGGGATTTGTCTACTTCCCATGTACTATATCCTAAATTCATGATCCCCTGCATTTTTATTCCTACTGTGTACCACAATTTAATTTCTTTTTTGTTTTATCATTTACTGCAATTCTAGTTATCAAACTTTGATTCCACCAGAAAACTCTATATTCAGCCAGATAAAATAGGCTAGTTCCGGGAATGGACTCTTAGGGACCTTAGCGAGGCCACTGATACAGACAGTTCCTGAAGACCACGCCCTCACTAACCTTTGGGAAAGAGACCAAATCCAGAAACGAAGTTTGAACTCTCCAAGCAGTGGAGACTAATCAATGCCCCTTTGAGAAACGTCGTTCTGCACAAAGACACAACACTCAATCAGTTCAAGTCACACGTTTCAGTTTTGTAACAGCTCAGGCAGAATTTCCTATGTGTCAGCTTCCCAGGAATGGATGGCAAGGCTAAAAAAGAGAGTATTTCTGTACTGAGGGCCCTACTCAGTGGGAAGTCCCATCACTCACGTTGTCCTGCTGTCCGCAGTGCTAAGAAAGAGTACTCCCTTTTGGGAATGCATGATATGTGAGAGTTAGTCACAGCACTTTAAACAGTCTGAATGCCTGTCTCCATTTCTCATTTGATACGGAGGAGTCATACTGTCTTCATGGGCAGGAAGTAAGATTTCTGAATAAACAGCTGGTGTTCATCAGGTCTAATTACAGCAGAAGACAATAGAAAACCCTAGCTCTAAAGGTAAAACATGAACTGTCCTTTATTCCGCAAATATGATGGTCTCACCACAATCCCAACTCCAAGTATGTGTTTTCATCCTCTTCCCACCATTACATTCCCTCCCCTTCAGATTTATAGAGGATCATTGTTAAAATAAGGAAGCTTGGTGGCACAAACGATAAACAACCTGCTGCTAAAGTTTGGTGTTTTGTGACAGTCTCCATGGCTGGTCTGGTGAATCATGGACTGCTAAGTGGCAAAATCAGTTGTTCAAACCCAGTAGCCATTTCTTGAGAGAAAGACAAGGCTATGAACTCTGGTAAAGATTTGTGACTCAGAAGCCCTATACAGGGGCACCGTTGCTTGAATCTGACTCAACACCCATTGCTTTGGTTTTTATTGTTAGAGTATCTTGGTAAACAGTCCTGGCAATCTACTTCATAGGATTACCATCCAGGAAAATCTCTTAGGTCAGGTCTACTTGGAATTGATTGAAGATACCCATCAACAATATTGTTTAAATGGTACAATATACAGTACTTACCAGATGGAGGAAAAACAGATTTCCATGAAGTTCTAAAATAGTATGATGGATGGAAAACCATAAACAAACTTACTTAGTTAGTGTCCAGGTTGGGGGAATTGTTTGACTTCTAAGTTGCTTCTACACATACTCCTGAGCTCTGCATTTTCAATATTAGATAGCTACCCACTCTTTTTTGCTTAATTCATTGTGTCAGGCTTCAGAGTCCCCTCAATTTCAGAGTCTGTTTACTTGATCTCTGTAGCTCTGGAACATCTCAGTATAGCAAGTTTCATCCAACCCAGCTTGAACTATATTGTGTTCAACATGCATCCCTTTCTCTGGACTTCCTTCCAGCAGCGTGTGGTGAAACACGAGCAGGGAGCGAACATAAACGGCTGGTTCTGAGACATGCGTGTTTTCTAGTCAGTAAGCTAACATACCATTACCACACAAAACCAAGTGTTGCGCTACAGAAAGCTTTTACCTATGTGGTTCCAAGGAATTTTCCACAAAACTATGAGCTATTTGCATAAACCAATTTTACAGGGAAAGAAATACCATTAAGGAACTTTAGTGACATATCACCTGGTACACAATTCATAAACAGCTGAGAACATTCAAATAATATTCTTATTCCATATGCTGATGTGAAACTTCAAATTACTGTGGTATAAGATGCTCCAAAACGCACAGCCATTATAATGATTCTGACCCACAGTGACACTGGTGGCATAGTGGTTAAGTTAGGCTGCAGATAGCAAGGTCGGAAGTTTGAACCCACGAGCCTCTCCTTGGGTAAAGATGAAGCTGTCTGCTACAATAAGGGTTTACAGCCTACAAAACCCAAGGGGGCAGTTCTACTCTTTTCTGTGAGGTTGCTCCATGGTACAAAATAGCATCAATGAACCTTCATTAGTGCATGGATATCTTTTAGCAGGATGCCAGAAGTACATCTCTCATAATTTTGTAAATAAAGTACATTTAAAGAAAAAGTTAACTATTTTATTTAAGTGTGAATATTTATATGTGTAAATCATAACTACCAGTTTCCATAGAGTGGATTCCAAATCCTGGCAAACGTTTGGGCTTCAGGGTAGAAGTATGCTCTGTAAGATTAATGGCTACAAGGGCATGGTGCCCCAACAGACTGGACTGGAAAACACTCCGAAAGGCCAACAAACGATCCTTGAACTAACTATAAGCCTTTCTTTCTTGTTGTGTTTTTTTGTGTGTGTCATTGGTTTGTTGTTTTTGTTATTTTGTTGTATGTTGTTGATTGGTTTTGCTCTGTCTTGTTTTTGTGCATGTTATTATCTCTTCAGGTCTGTATAAATAAGATAGGCTGGATGAACAATCTGGAGGAGAAAACAGTGGGACTGACAGTTCTGGGGGAGACATGGGAGAGGGGGAGGTGGGAGGAAAGGAAGTGGTGTTAACAAACCCAGCGACAAGGGAACAACAAGTGATCCAAATTGGTGGTGAGGAGGGTGTGGGAACCTGGTAGGGCATGATCAAGGGTAATGTAACAAAGAGGGATTGCTGAAAGCCTGGTGGGGACTGAGCATGATAGTGGGAAAAGAGGAAAGTCAAGGGAAATAGAGGAAAGAGCTGGGAGGCAAAGGGCATTTATAGAGTTCTTGATAAAGGCATGTACATATGCAAATATATTTATATATGAGAATGGGGAAATAGATCTAAGTGCATATATTTACAGGGTTAGTATTAAGGTAGCAGAAGGACATTGGGCTTCCAGTCAAGTACTCACTCAATGCAAGAATACTTTCTTCTATTAAACTGGCATTCTATGATGCTCACCTTCCCGACACAACCGCTGAAGGCAAAGTGGG